>NC_047667.1:54039421-54161921 GCF_011762505.2 Arvicanthis niloticus | reverse complement strand
GTTGGGTGTTTGGGGGTGGGGGTGTTGTTTTACTTTTGTTTTTGTTTGTTATCAATAAAAACATACGAGCTGTCAAGCTATGAAAGACATGGAAGGAGCTTCCTTTTACTAACTGAAGAGGTCAGTCTAAGAGGCCATATTCCATGATCCCACTGCCCAGCATTCTGGAAAAGGCAAACCTTTGGGGACAATTGAGGGGTTCCCTTCTGCTCTGCTTTCCCCATGCTCCTACCCACTACTAGGTGGTTTCCTTTATTTCCAGGGGTTGTGGTGCAGGGGGAGGAGAGACACAACACAGAGGAATTTAGGACAGTGAAGCAGCTTGGTATGATACCGTGACTTTGGGTACACAGGATCACACCACAGCACAGACTATAGTACACCGAGAGCCAACCTTAGTATAAACTATGAACGCTGAGACAATGACATGTTCATGTAGGTTCACATGTTCAGGTTAGCATGTGATAGCCTGGAAGGAATTGGTGCTAGTGGGAGAAGCCAGGTATTTATTTATATATATATATATATATATATATATATATATATATATATATATATATGCATGCAGGGACAGGAGAAATCTCTACACTATGAACTCATGATAATTATTAACTGAAAGACTATAAACAGTTAGGGTTAGTGAAGGAAAGACGGAAAGAGCTTCTTGCTTTCATGTGCTGTTGGAGGGAGTATAAGCTGGTAGGAATCCTGGAAATTAACTTAGAAACAGATATGAAGAACTTCTTAAACCATGGATGTGTATGGCATAAGCCTCCCTCTAATAATGAACAGAAATAATGCAAGCTATAACAAAATTTGTATTGTAAATATATATATTACACAACCTTGAAAAACGACGTAGTCCCTTTAGAACAGAGTTTGGCAGTTTCTCATAAAACTAAACATACTTTTTTCACACAATCCAGCAATTATGTTCTTTGGTATTTATCCAGAGTTGAAAATGGGCCTACACAAAACACAATGTTTGTAGGCCGTCTTGACGGCTACATAAGTGTTATTTAATAATGCAAGTGGTTAAATTGTGCTACGACTAAGTTTCAGACCATTCAAGTCAACTTTTGAAGACGTTCACAATCTAAAACAGATGTGTGTGAGGCTGTATAGACAACACGAATAAACATACAAAAAGCAGACGGGTAAAAAAGATACAAAATGTAAAAGGCTAAGTGGAGAAGAAAGACGGGAATACTTACTAGCAGGCCATCTTTGAACAACAGCATCAGAGATGATGTTCACTGTCTTTGTGTTTTTACTATTTTCCAAGTCGTCCTCACTAAACATTAAGAAATTTAACCACATGGACCTCCACTTTATCAGGGCTATAGGTCTGTGTTAACAGCCTCTAACAGACTACAGTCTCTGGGCCCCACTCGGATTATTTTATTCTTTTGTGGATAACAAGAATTGTTGTTTTCTCTCTGTAGCAGACTTAAACTATTTCTGAAATATAAGGAAATTTTTCCATGTTAGCATTACATTAAAATGTGTGAATAGCATTCTTTCACACACAGGTACTCAAATGAACAAAATATAAGTGTGACGACATAAGTTTGATGTCCAGATCATGTCTTAGAAGGAGAAAACCAACTCCCAAAAGTTGTCCTCTGACCTATAAACACATGCATGGTGTACATGGGCACATATCACATGTACACACACATATCACATGTACACACACATATCACATGCATACACACATATATCACACACATACACACAAGTATCACATGCACAAGCACACATATATCACATGCACACATATTACACGTGCACGCGCGCACACACACATTTACAATACATTTTAAAGGGCAGTAATAGGGTTCTGATGAGACAGCTATGTCAGTAAAGTGCCTGGCATATAAGTCTGATGACCTAGTTTAGATTTCCAGATCTCATGTAAAAAGTAGAGCATGGTGGCACACGTCTGGAGGCTGGGAGAGAAGGATCCTTGAGATTTACTGCCCAGACATTCTAGCAGAATTGGTGAGCTCCAGGGTTCAGAGAGAGATAATGTACCAAAAAAACAAAGTAGGAAGAAATTGAGGAAGACATCCAACCTTGACCCCTGACCTTCACACATGCTCAGGCATACACATGCATCCTCACACATGCACACACAGGCAGTAATAGAGAACTCAGAACCTAAACTACGCAGCTCCAGTAAGCTTAAATAAATAGAGAATTGCCTATCTAAACTACTATAATCAAGGGATGCCTTTGATATACTAAGGTCTTAAGCATACGCTAGTGTCATCTTTAGCTCCAACACTGAGTACAAGTTCAATATAGGTACTGTAACCCATTTATTTTCTCTGAAAATCGAGAGCCAGGATGAGGACAGACTGTGTATATATGAAGCCTTTTAAGCTAGGTAGAGACTGCTAATGAGTAAGGGCGCCTTTTAGGGTGTGACAATCACATTCTAAAATTGAAAATGAAAGTGACAGTCATATATCTCTGAATATACTGAAACCCCCTGAGCTTCTGTATAATTCAATAAAAGAATGACTCTTGGGGCATATAAGTTGTATCTTAATAAAACTTTTTAAAATAATCTGTGCACAGTTCCTCTCTGTGCATAGTAGTGTATTTATTTCCTCCAGATTTTCTATTTCATACCGAAGCTAACTTCCAGAATAAACCTTCTAATGCCTGTATCAGTCTGGTCATCAGATGTCCAGCGTCTTACCTCCCATCCTGTATGAATGGTTCAAATGAACAAAGACCTGAAATAAGAAATTCACACCAAAAAATACGAGTGAGTCTTCATGACTTTGGAAAATAAGTATTGGATATGGAACGAAAGAAAGAAAAGAAAATGCATGTGATGAACACAGAAGGAGGGAGGAAAGGAAGAGAGAAAGAAGGATGGTGTCCTCAGACTAAACATACAAAATCAAGAACATGAAAAGTATCCTACAGGATGAGTTAAAATGTTTATAAGTTACAGAACTAATGAGGGATTGAGGTTCAGAATATAAATAACTCTTGCAATTCAAACACCAAAACGCAAAGCATAAGCTCTACTCAAAAGATAAGCAGAGAAGTTAATAAACATGGCTTTGCCAGTGACGTACAACTGGCTAATGAGCATATGAAAGGATACTGGGCATCATCAGTCATTAGAGGGATGCTTATCAAAACCACAAAGGGGACCACTTCACACATAGGAGCATGGCAATAATCCAAGCTGGTGGTGATGTGGAGGAAGCCTTTACGCTGCTGATAAAAGGACAAAGGCAGGAACCCCTGTGTGACGTGTGTATGTGTGTGTGTGTGGTGTGTGTGTGTGGTGTGTGTGTGTGTGTGTGTGTGTGGTGTGTGTGTGTGTGTGTGACGTGTGTATGTATGTGTGTGTGTGTGTGTGGTGTGTGTGTGTGTGTGTGTGTGTGTGTGTGTGTGTGAGATATGTGTGCATGCATGTGATACGTGAATGTATGTGTGCAATGTGACATATGTGTGTTTGTGCATGTGCTGGTGGTGTTGTGGAGGAAGCCTTGTACTCTGCTGGTAAAAGGACAAAGGCAGTGCGAATGCTACTGTGATTGTCATCAGAAGCGAAACGTTGAACCATCAACCACCAAACAGCCCTATTCTGTCCAACACCACACCAACCAACCCCACTGTATCTAATAGGTCTGAAACAGGGGGTGTTCAAACAAAACTCTCCTACATAGTTGCTCATAGCTACATTGCACATGACAGTAAACCAAAAATAATAATTCAAATGTTCATCAAGGGATGGGTGATAAAACGTGGCACAGAGAGAGGAGGCTATTATTCAATTATAAATATATAGCCATACTCACTACAACATGGAGGAGTCTTCAAGACACCATGCCAAATGAAAGAAGTCATACTTGCAAGCCACCATGATTCAATTGACATAAACTACTTTACAAAAGACAAATCTGCAGAGACAGAAGCAGAAGAGTTTGTCTGGGGCTAGGATGAGAAGGAAAATCATAGAGATTGCTTAAGGCACACATGATTGCTTTCAAGGATAATGGAATGTTCTGGAATTCAATCACAGTAATGGTTACATAAAATTATGAGTATGTTCAACACCACTGAGTTTTACATTTTTTTAATAACCAAGATGGGGTCTTGCTATGTTTCCCTGGCTGGTTTGGAACACAGTATGGAGACCAAGATGGCTTGGACATTACAGTGATCCTCCTACCTCTGTCTCCTGAGTGCTAAGATTTCATGTGTATACCACCATCTTCAGAGTAATGTCATATGCATTTTACCTCAATACTCACACCAGAAAGAGCCCACCATGGTTCTTCATTTAGGCTTAGAACGGTCTTGCTCCCACCTTCATCTTCTGATTTTTAATTCATTTCTTATTATGTTCCAATGCAGTGCGCTCTTGTTCTTCGCATTGTGTCCAAACTCAATCTGTTAGTCCTACAGGCCATCTTTCCAAATGTCTTTCTTGTTGCCTAGAATGCCTCCCTTTCCCATCTGTCTTAGAATATACTGAGATCATAAAGCCAGGGTGGAATGACAGGCCAGGCTACTGTTGACTACTTGCATGTCTTCTCTAAACTTCTTCAAAATGGGCCATCAAAATTTAGTTAATAAATGTCTGTGTTAAAGTTCTAGTTCTAGACTGGTAACACTGTAAAGTCTACATTGTGAATAGTTCTGATAATAAAACACAAAATATGTACATTTGGGGCTAAAGCTCAGAAGTACAGCAATCACCTAGTGTGTGTGAGGCACTAGATTTGCTTCTGAAGCACCAAACCTAAATAAAATGGTGAACATCTATCCCAGTGTTCCCTACCTTCCAGAATTTTCTCACAGCAGACCTAGTATGTGCCATGTGCCTCTCATGTGTGTAATGTAACCTACTATTTGCTACTAACTCTCTTATTTCACTTAGACGTATTTTACATAAGAAACTGTAAAAAAAAATCATTATGATATCAATTGGTTTGTCTTCTAACATTTCCATGCATGATCAAAATAAAGGGCAGTGCAGTTACAATATCAACTGGACCCCTGGATGCTGTTAGGGCCTTCCATGCTGTTGCTAAGCACACAGGAGACAGCAGGCTCTGCCTCCTGCTTCCTAGTGGCCCAAATGCTGCTGATCTGCTCTGAAACCTCTTCTACTCTGCTTTGCAGCCCCGCTGCAGAGACTCCTTTGTATCCTGTGCAATCAGCCCTGGCAGGTTTCCCTTCTGTCACTGTTCCCAGCCTGTCACTTCTGCTCATGTTGGTGGCACTGTCATGAATGCTTTCACATCTGCATTTCAAGCTCCCGTGTCAGAGCATAGAACATCTTGTCTTGATTTTTTTTTCCCTCTGCATAGGTCCAACTACAATGCAAAAACATTTACTGAATGAGCAAAAGCCAGATGCTTGGAAAGTGCCTGTCGCACGCTTGTGGGCATCTTTTTGTTTCCTACTCCTAACAATGGAGAAAAATGCACACGTGTTATTTCCTACGTGTTTATGATCACGATAGCTGAATAAGCACCAGTAAGTGGGAAGGACAGTTGGTGGCACCAGGAGATGAAGTTAATCCTGTGCACTTAAGGCATTTGGTAGATTTTATGAAATGGATATTGAATAGGAGTAATGATTACTTAGTAGGCCCTGCATGCTTAGACACACCACCTGCAGAAATGGATGAGCAGAGACTGCTCACCATGGGAAGACTAACGCCCACCAGGGACTGATCGTAAGAACTATATGAAGGCCTAGACCACTCATGTGAATCCAAGGCTCTAGCCAAGGGCTCATGCCACAAACCCAAGAACAGTCCTCTTCCCTGAGAAGGGGCACAGCCCTCGACTCGATTCCTAATTACAAGTAAATCCCTATGAGACCAGAGAGTCTTTGTGTGTCCACAGTGCATCTTGGCCATGAGTCTCAAAGCACTGACAAAAGACACTGCAAGTGAAATTACTGATTGAATATATCCAGACACAGAGCAATCCTTATGTCAATGTTGACACAGTGGCTCTATACCATCCAGCTCCGGGATGGCAGGTGAAAAGCAAAACCACCAGAAATGCGTAGAGAAAAGGGTGCTCTGGTTGCAGAAGAGTAGAGCCTTGAACTCATAGAATAACAATAAATACCAATAATTGCTCTTAGCCCTAAAAGTACATACCTCTTTAGAGTCCACAAACCATTAACCGGGCTTCCTCCTTCCTTACCAACCTCCTGCCAAGCCCATAAGAGACATCATGTGCCACTTTCCCACAAGAAACTGAATTTCAAAGGATGTCTCAACTCTCGTTTTTCTGATGCCAAATCCAGAGGCCTTCTGATCTCAGTGTAAATTGTAAGCGTACTTTCTTACACTGGAGTATAGTGGATGGCAGGCAGATATTTACTATATCAGAGGGGTTCTTGATGCCTCTGTTCCAGTGTCACAACAAAAGCCTCACCCTGAGCTGAAAGGTGGTGTCACAGAATCTTCCCAGGGACCCCTACCCACTGCCTAGGCACAGGAGACCAACACATCTTCACTTCTAGAACCCTCTAAGGCCACTGTGCAGCCCAAAATGAGCCAGAGGAGGCACAACTCACCACGTTCCTAACCCCAATATGATGTCTATTTCAAAAATAGTATTTACCCCCAAGATCTTATTCTTGATCATAACCCTCTAATTATTTAAAAAAAAAAAAAACAAACAAACAAACATACAAACAAAACCCAATGGGACCTCCAGGTCAGCATTATCAGGTACTCTCTGTCCCTCAACCAATCCTGGATTATACAATAGTAAAGGACAGGAACAAAATTTTGTAACTAATCCATTGTATCTTTTCTTTTTCTATCCATCATCCCCTTTTTGTATTTTGTAGCAATTGATAACCTGACATGATGAGGCATGCATCCTATCTTCCCTGCACATTAGCTCTCTATTTGGAATTATCCATACATTCTTTCCAACACAGCCTATTCGCAGGTTACCCAGTGCCCCCAAGATGAGGATTATCTGTGACAACCCAGTGGTCCTTGGATGAGGAAGAACTGAAGCATCCTCAGTTAATTACCATCTCTTGCCTGTGCATTTGATTTCAATAAGGTCTCTCTAATTACTTCAAATATCACTGTGCCTCCCTCCCTCCTCCCCTTTCTCCTGTGCCCCTCTTTCTCTTTGAGAGCCTGAGACTGATGAACTCAAACACACCAGCAAGCCTCGGGCATCTGCTGTGAGGAGCAAAGACTTCTCGAAGTTAATAAGCCAGGAGAGTTAATAAACCACACTTCCCAAAGTTAATAAACCTGGAAAACACAATTATTGCTATTTTTACTATTATTAAAAGGTTGTCATTATTATTGTTGTTGTTATTCTCGGCCTCATCTGCAGCTATCCCAAGACCCTCCCCCCATGGCTGCCTGCCTCCCCCTCCTCTCCCACCCTTACCGGTGGCAGTAATAATACGTGAGTAATCCCACAGGGACTCCCCAGCACTGCCCTGTTGTAGGAAGCAATATTGAAGCTCATGCAGCCCCTGGTCCCTTCAGGCTCAGCTTTGCCCTTTTATATTACATACTGTTCAGTCAAATCCATCACTGGCCTTCTAGCTCTCTCCAATAGGCTGGAGGAGGGTGGGTGGAAATGATGATTAAAGCAGCCAAGGGGAAGGAGGAGGGGGAGCAGATGGAAGAGATGGGAAGAGGATATCTGGGGTTTGGACATGCCTGAGCTGTCAGAGTCTGATTTCCATAGGACAGTGTCTGCAGCTCAGTATTTCTCTGCACCTCTAGGCAAGGTGCAGTTCTCCCAGGAGCAGCTGGGATATCGGCAAATCAGGATAGTAAGAAGCATAACTGTTTCCTGGATGCCCAGAGAGCATGCTCCCCTCTCAAGCACTTTTTCCCTTTGAAGAACTCACTCCATCACTGGGGATGGAGACCTTTTTTAAATTGGGCAGTGTGAGGAAATGGAGGAGGGAGAATCTCACAGCAGTAGGCCTTCATGTTTGTTTCCTTAAGGCCAAATGCTTGTTTTATGCATAGACAAACTAAAAACCAGTGAGGCCAAGTGACTAGACTAGCTAGTTTACAGGAACCCCTGAACAGGAGCCTTGGCTCTTAGTCCCCTGAGTTCTTTCATGCCATGGTTTTCCCTATCCCCCCCTCATCCTGTCAGCACCTCTAGTTGCAAACCTGTAGGACCAAACTCACCTATCTCCCCAAGTCCTGGTCAGTATCCATGTAGTTACTACCATGGGGATGTTATGATCCCCAGTAGTTCTGAACTGGAAGAGACAATGCCCGGGGGGGGGGGCATCTGGCAGTGCCAGGGATTGCTAAGCAGTATTGGCAGGGATAATGTTCGATATTAAACACTACTTAGAGCATCACCCACAGCAGAGTCATGCACCTCAATGTGGCAATGATGCTGGCACAGAGGATCTCTGTGATACCCAAACTGGCTCAACAACTCAGTCACCAAACTCCCCCGAAATAGTGCTCAGAACCTCTCAGTTCAGAGGCCAGGGTAGAGGTAAACTGAGTGGGTTTGGCATCAAAATGTCACTTTCCTGGAGATGGCAGCTAAAACTCAGGGCATAGAGGAGCTCCTTGGCTGGGGGGGAGGGGGGGGAACTGTGGGCAAAGGAAAGGTTAAAAGAATTGTGGGAAAGGACTACAGAGCTGGTGTTGGGGAGAGGAAACAGCATTCACAGCAGAAGAAACCCCGGTCTAACCAACCAGGGAGCAACTTCCAACACACATAATCCAAAGCCAACCATGGTCCCATGCTATGTTTTCAAGAGAAGATAGAGCAGTCAAATTAAACCCTTGCTCATCCTACACACACACACTACACACACAGAGAGAGAGAGAGAGAGAGAGAGAGAGAGAGAGAGAGAGAGAGAGAGAGACAGAGAGAGAGAGAGAGAGAGACAGAGAGAGACAGAGAGAGAGGGAGGGAGGGAGGGAGGGAGGGAGGGAGGGAGGGAGGGAGGGGAAAAGGGAGAGGGAGGGAAAGAAGAGAGAGGGAGAGGGAGAGAAAGATGGAGAGGGAGAAAGAGAGAAAGAGGGAGGGAGGGAGGGAGGGAGGGAGGGAGGGAGGGAGGGACAGAGAGACAGACAGAGATGGAGACAGACAGAAACAGACAGAGAGACAGGGAGACAGACAGAGACAGAGACAGAAAAACAGACAGACAGAGACAGACAGAGAGACAGAGACGAACAGAGAGACAGGCAGAGGGGGGAGGCACTTCTGTGTCAGTTCTTTGATGGGTGAAAAGCACTAGGAATCCAGGGCTAAGCTTCTATGAAGTCCTGGAGCTGCGCCCCACACCCCCCAACCCAGAAGTCGCCTTAAGACAACCAGCCACAAATGGCACATTCCTCTGCCACTTTGAACGTTCTGTTCTGTGCTCAGGAATCAGTTCCACACTGCCAGAGATGTACTACAGGTGACACACAGGACCAGGATGTGCCACCCAGCTGGGAAGAGAGAGCCTCCTTCCCACATGCTCACACCAAATCCCTTTCAACAAAGCAGGTGGCTCCTTCTGGAGCCAAATGTAATTTAAATCTGTGGTGCAGCATGGTCTCTCTGTGAGGCTCTTCTGGGGACATCTCGGAGGTGAGAAGAGGCCAAAGCTGCTGTGGCCATCACCTCTTGCAGAGTATGACACGGAAACCCTGAAATGTCAGTGTTATTCTGCCTCTGGGGGTGAGACTGAGAGAAGGAGGAACTGGAGTGAAAAGAGACAGAAGAAAATTCTTGACAAAATGAGACTCAAGAAAAGGCAGTGACAAGATCCATGCCTAGCTAAAACAGTCATGGAACCTAGCTAGTGTACAACATGAGCTCAACTTTCCAATCATCTATAGATTTCTTCTTGAACAGATGTAGGGGACATGCATACCCTATTCCTTCATGGTTTGGGGTCTCTAGTCTCAGGAATTTATTCTACATGCAAAGACCATGGCTTCCAGAGCCAATAGCACTCCTAAAGCAATCGCTAGGAAAAAGAGAAGCAATTTGTCTCTGTGGAGTAAGCATCTCCAGATACAAAATGATGCTGAAGATTGTGAATCACAGACCAGGCAGCCTGATGGTGAGAGAACCTAAAACTGAGAGCTACGGACCTCATCCTCTCCCACTCAGAGGAGCCATGAAGAAGCTGAAATGCTTGACTTGGCCTCTATGGGCTTGAGAATGTATTTTCTAAAAACCTGTGTGTTAGAAGCTTAATTCTCCATATGGAGACTAACTGGTGATCATTCAGAGGGGAGGTTTCAAGGACAGTAACTACGGCATCAAGTTGCTACTCTCAGGATGGCTCCGGTGTAGCTTTCCTAGAACCTGGGCTAGTTCTCAAAGGAATGGATTATGATGAAGGAGGAGGAAGAGGGAGAGGAGGAGGAGAAAGAAGTGGATGAAGAAGAAGAGGAGCCCCTTACTCCAAATACTCAAATACTCTGGCTTCCTGTCTGATCATGTGATCTCTCCCTCCAGTGCCCACTCTTGAGATCATGGTGCCCTCTGCCAGGAAGACTTCATTAGAGTAAAGTAGATCCATGGCGTCCATGATCTTGAATCTCCAGGACCACTAGCTTCTCTAGGAAGTTTGTCATAATGACAGTAATTGGAATACTGCCATCTGTAAGCAAGACAAGGCCTCTGTACCCAGACCACCAGGTGCTAGCATGAGAGGGTGGCGTCATGAATAAGATCAAGACCTGGCATTGAACATTCGCCTCCAAAGGTAAAAGAAAATACAAAGTGGTTCAAGTCCCCGTGTCCCACGGAAAAACAACAGACAAAACAAAGCCACAAGACATTCGCAGGTTTAAAAAAGCCTTATAAGAAGCAAAGTGACTAAAAGGTAAAGAAAGACGCAAACAACAGCCACAATTTGTGGCTGCTTTAAAAAAAAAAAATCTGCCACATGGCTCTCTCATCCACATTTCAAGAAACCAAATGGAGAATATGACGTATCTTTTTAACTATGGCACATTATATTTTAATGTTATTAATGTAGCAATGGATATTTCAATGGACTGTCTGTTGGTCCTTCTGGGGGGGCTGAGTTTCAATCACTCCCATATATACAAAACAAGAAGACTGAACTCACAGTAAACATCAACAAGACCTAGGATGGGGTGATTGTTCTACACCAGAAACAAAGCTAAGCTCTTAGCGTAACCACTCTTATTTCACCTTCCCAGTGATCTCATAAGTCAAGTATTGGTCCCATTTTTTCAGATGAACAAGCTGAGGTACACTTGGTGAGTAACAAAGTCACACAATAAGTTGCTCTATCAGGTATGAGACGTGGCTCCTCTTTCAGGAACGTCTGAATGACTCCCAGGAAATAGTCTCAGGGAAAAAAAATAAAGAAAACACCTGTGTGAACATAGGAGACAGTGGCCCAAAGGAAGGAAGACATTGAGAGGCAGTTACCACATGGAGAAGTGACGAAATCTTGGTGGCATCACTGTTTTCCACCTTAGTCACACAGAGGGGCTAAGAAACTAAGATTTCAAAACAAACAAACAGTCTTACTGACTGCAAGAATTTGGTTCTTGCAGATTTGGAGCAGTAACACATGAGGGGTTTGGACTAAAAACAAAGAAAGGGATCCTGAGCTGTGTCTATAAGCTTTGTCCAGATATCCAGCCAACTGATAAAGCACACACAACCTTCGTAGACTCTGAGCAACCCAATAGGCAATCAAAAACTAAGTTGAAACCCCAGTAGTAGCCCACTATAGAGAAACATCCCAGTTCAGGCCATCTAGGATACAAGCTACAGTCACCAACACTGTCTGTAGTCAAAAGCAAAGATGGATGCCAACCACAAAATGACCACATATTGTAATTAGCTGACAATGATTTTTAAAACACGTATTAAAACCATCCCGAGGATATAAATGAAATCATATTCAAATGTATGAAAAAATAGGAAATGTCATCCTCGAGAAATATGAAGTGTAAAAAAGTAAATCAAATGGTAATTTTATGCATTGTTTCTTCTGTTTCTGAGTGATGGGGCCTGAACCCATAATCTCTCTTGTCCCAAGTAGGTGCTTTAACACTGAGATAGATGCCCAACCTCAGTATAATGTTCCACAGTGAAGAAAATGTTTTATATCGTTGTTATTCAACCAGGGACCACTAAACACTGTGTTCATTGATCACTCAGTGCATAAAAGATGGCCATCACAACTTAGGAATCGTTCATCTTCTTCAACTTTAATTAATGTTTATTTAAATAGCCACGTGTTGGTCATGGCTCTTATATTAAGCAGTGAAGCTTTGCAACTGAAAGGTACAACATCAGCAGTAAAAAAAAAAATCATCAAATTAACAATAGACTAGAGATGGAAAAGAATGTGTGTACTAGAACAATAAGACCCATTCATTCAAAGAAGAGAGAGAGGAAATACATTGATAACCATAGCAAAAAGAACAGAAAAATATAAGTAATTTTTTACTTATATAGTCTGACATGCTATGTGCAGTGGTAAAATATTAACATCAAATATATTGTACATAGGTTAGAGTACATATTGTAATTCTAGGAGCAATTTAAAACTAATATAGAGGGGTACAGTAGAAAAGACAGTAAGTAAATTTAAATTAAATTCTTAGCTAAATTTGTTATTCAATATAAACACAGAGGAGAAATAGAAAAATATTTTGAATTTTAGATTTTCCTTGATTATCATATTTTCTGTAATAGAAGACTTTTTAATAATAATTTTGTTATTTTTTGAAATTACATTAAATCATCCCCCAAAAAAATTTAAGTACCAAATAGCAAAATGGTAGGCCAAAGTCCAACTCTATCAATCATTGCATTAAATATTAATGGTCTAGATACTCAAATTAAAAGAAAGAGACTATCAGATTTGACTTCTTTAAAAAGCAAGACTCAACTATGGACTAACTACACAAGATTTACTTTAAGAAACACAGGTGAAAAATCAGGCAGTCTTATATATCATCTCTGAAATACTTTCCATTTCTTTAGTTCAGTGATTTCACATGTATATAAATAAATATGCATATGCAACATAAAGGCTTTTATACTCGGGATACATTTACAACAACTAATTGTCAAACTTACATGTGCCTAAACCCAGAAGAGTAGGTAGATTCTTTCCAATGAGCATGCTCTTTGCTTCTCACTTTGTTTCTCAGTTAACATACATTTTGTCAAATAGATGGAACCTTGATGCACTTACTCTCGAATGGGATTTAAACCTATATGATGAGCACCAGAACTGCTAGAAATTAAATCTTCATGGAAGAGGTAGGCATGCTCTTTCTGAACAGCCTAATGAGTGGAACAGTGTCCCAAAGCAGTTGCAATAGAGTACACAGAGAGCCAGGCTTACTATGAGAAAGCCTACCTAATATTCACCACTTAAAATCTGCAGGACACTGACACGGTCACCTCACCTCTTCCAGACTCAACTTCCATCTCAAGTGATGATTCGATTGTTCCAGGTTAGTTTCTGCAGACCCATCCTGCCTGGGTTGCCCTCTCTCTGCTCCAAGCGTAGTCTTCACTCTTAAGTCTCTGCTGAATTTTACCTGTCTCATGGTGATATTCCTTCAGGTTTCAGGTAAACCTATTTTCAGTTTACTTATTTGTGTATGTACATGCTCCCATGTGTGTCTGTGTGTACAGGTGTGTATGAGCTTATGTGGATGTGCACATCGAGGCCACAGGTCAGCATCTGGTTGACCTTCTCAGTTGCTCTCCATCTAATTTTTTGAGAAAGCATCTCGGACTGACCCTGGAGCACAGATATCTCCAGACTAGCTGAACAGCAAGCCCTATTGCTACTTAGGACATGAATTTAGATCTCTATCATCCATAAGTCCAGATTAAGCCTAGCCTGGAAAATGTCTGGGGCAAGCACATTGCCCATGGAGCTATCTCCTCAGGCCAGATTTTCATCTAAATTTTAAATTTTTTACCTTTATACATTGAGATTTCCTTTTCCCAGGTATGTCTATGAGCTAAATAACCAACACACTAATCCATGAGACATTTCCTTCCTTATGAAGTCAAGTGGGTTTTTTTTTTTATTGATAAATGTCACAGATGCATCTAACCACTGGCTGCACATCTGTTCACTAAAGTATTACTTGCAAACAGTGGTCTGACAACTTAGTACCCTCATTATATGCCTCTTCAGAGAGAGATTACCATTGACACCACACCCAAATGTTTCACATTTGTGAAATCCAAGCGCATCGTTTCCTACTGACTGGCTATACTCAAGCCATTGAACCAGTTGTACAGTCTTTATCAACAAATGTCACAATTAGCAAAGGAAGATGCGATTACAAAATGCTGGTGAGCTCGGTTTTGAACTAGTGTAACAGACAGACACTGACGTTTACAAGTCTACTCCTAACAACTGAGATTTCATCTGACTTAAAACTCCTGGTTCTTAGGCCAAACATTGCTTGTTCTACACTTCACACGTCAGTCTAGCTTCTTTATCCACTGAGAATTCTTAGGAAAGCGATGCAAAGGCTTAAAGACAATGCCAGAAACAGACCTTCTGGTAGGCAAATAACTTTGCTCACATTGGGATTGTCTACAACTGCTATTGGACACATTAGCAAGTATAGCTAGCTATTTTTAATGTCTATTTCTGTATGTGTGGTGTGTATGTGTGTGTGGTGTGTATGCAGGTGTGTGTGTGTGTGTGTGTGTGGTGTGTATGCAGGTGTGTGTGTGTGTGTGTGTGTGTGTGTGGTGTGTATGCAGGTGTGTGTGTGTGTGTGTGTGTGTGTGTGTGTAGGTGCCTCAGGAATCCAGAATATAGCATCATTTCCCCTTGGTCTAGAGTTACAGGCGATGATGACCCCCTGACCAGATGCTGGGAATGGAGGAACTTGGGTCCTCTGCAAGAGCATGCAAGAAAACTCTCTTAACCATGGAGCCCTCTCTCCAACTCCCACATCACTACTTTTAAATATTTAGGGATCACAGGTGACTTCTTCTGGACCTGACAAAAATGTATAGGACCTAGACACACACACGCATGCGCGCACACACACACACACACACACACACACACAAACACACCTTCTAGAAAGTAACTTAAAGTAACTTTCAAGCCATTCCAAAGGATACCTGAATATTAGTACTGCTGGGTTTTCCACATGTGTGATTCCTTTTACAAAGAACAAACAATGCTGATAATAAGCAGAATCCCTCCCCTCAAAACAAACAAACAAACAGCCTTGCTGCCATCTACTCCATAACTGCATTCCCATTGTCCTCACCACCTCAGGTAGAATATTCTAGAATCACTCTTCCAGCCTCATTTGCACTCTCTCTGGAGCTTGCTGAGTTACTCCAGGCCTCACAGTAGTCACCACAGGCTTTCCATATCCCAGGCATCTCATCAGAGAAGAAGGCAATGACCCTGAGTTCCTGGGGCTTCTGGTCTTATGGAGCAGAGCAGACAATACAGTGTCAAACCAAAGCAGCAAGCACAGCCTATGCTAGTCTGGGGAAAGAGGAAATATGGAGACGTTACTGGGAGATGGAAGGTAGGAGTGGGTTGCAACAACAGATAGGGGATCGGGGAGAGGTAGACATTTAAGTAAACGTGTGAATAGAAGTCTGGTGAGGAGATGAGGGGAGCTTTCTTTGTTTATTGTCTTTTTCCCCTCTTGAATATAAACTCCATGAAGTCAGGAATGCTTTCTTCATTGCCCTAGTCCAAGTATCTACAACAATGCCTAGCGTATACCAAGTGATCAGTGAATTTCAGATAAATGACAAATGAATGAGGTTATCTGCTAGGCTGGTCAAAACCAAGGGTTAAGGCTATAATTGTAATTCTAAGTCTTACTTTAAATATCAAAGTATCTTTAAATGCTGATTTTTTTTTTTTAGGAGAAAGAGCAAAGCAAGGACTGAAGATGGTTTCTTGTTTTAGAGAGGGAAAATGAATATATATATATATATATATATATATATATATATATATATATATATTGATTATTGCAACTTCAGAATAATCAAACAGGGAACCAACAAGCAAACAGCAGATCCTGCAAATTGAGTGTTGACTAGAAATGATCTTTAGAAGCTAGGATTTCTGAATGTAGAACGATCCAGCAAAAGGCTGCCAGAGCCTTGCCTTGCCTCATGCACATTTGGTAAGATGGATGACACCTATCTGGAAAGCTCCAGCCAGGTGTCACGGCATTCCCCAGTATGCTTTTCTGTCCACCCCAATACGGGCTTGGATTTCCAGAACACACATTGTACTTCGATGTCTGTGAATTTTAAGCTTCCCTATGAGTGACTCATCCCTTAGTGTTGGTGAATCTAAGGACACAGCTTGGTGCTGAAGAGTTGTTAATTCAGTTTTCTAGAAATACACTGCTCTTAGACTTTCTACCCATCAGTTGCTCATTTGAAAATCCTTGGCCATGCAAGGGATTAAAGTGTGCCTAGGCATGTGCCCAAACACTGAAAGAAAGGGCAACCTGGAGTTCATGCTTCCCTGTGAAGGAAACCACACATGCCTCCAAGTGACAACATCAAACTGAGGCCTTGACATACCAATTCCCATCAGTGTCTTCTAAAACCACAATGCATCTCTCAGAGGAACAGGTGGTACCTGGATGGATATGACACCCACTGGAAGGTGGAGGAGATCCTCCCCACGCCCCCTGCCCAACATATTGTCCTCAGAATTTAACACAATTTAGCAAAGTCAGCTATGTGAGCTCCCTGGATGCTGCAGCAGGCAACTTTATGGATGGTGAGTCTGACTATATTACAGGTAACATGAGCTCTGAAACCGTCTTTCCTCTCTGATTAGCCAGCAATGTCAAGGCGAAGCTGAAACCACTTCACCTTAACGGAACAGTGCATAACCTCTGCAATACCCAACATCATTAAATTTTTAAAAGAGTGTGTTAGGAAAGTCCTTTAATCCTTCGGTGATTGAGCTGGGGAAAGGGGGCTGTGATAGGCAGCATTTACCTGAGCTGATATTAACTAGGGTTGGCTACTAATGGCTTTCCAACAGTCCCGCTGCGTCCATGTTGCCATTTAAAAGAGTACATTCCATTTGGCCCTTGCTCTTTAACTGTCAGCAGGGAAATTGAAAAATAATACATCACTAAGTATTGCAGTTTGTGTTATAGATAGATCTCTGTCCACGTCTCCCTTCTAACACTTGAGCTGGGTTTAAACTAAGCCCTAAGACCCAGTTGACAAGAAGAAAAACTTCATTCCACGAATCAGATAGATGTCTGTGATATCAAATAGCCATCGCTAATATATTTCCCACTGAATTTACTGGTCACAGAGGCAGAACCACTAGAAAGCACTCAGCAACATCCTTGAAACACTGGGGTCAGTTTCAATCCCTCCTGAGGTAAGAGTTCTGGTCCCTTATGTCCTCCTTTCTTTCTTTCCCAGGTCATAAGGCTTGGGTAGTTCTTCATCTTAAGAGGAATTCCCATCCAACTGCACACAGCTTTTCTAGCTTCTGTCTAAACCGTGAGTAGTGAGCCCTGTACAGATCACACACCTTGTGGCAGTACTTCACACTTCTGAGAAGCCAAGGCCAAATAAACACGTAATGGGATCTTCTAATGAAGTTAAATGATTTGCCCACCGAACAAAAGCAAAGACAAAGACAAACTCATAGCTCAGCAATCCAGAAAAAACTATTATGTTCTACTCGATCACTCTAGCCTCCAGTCTTGGGGATGGGAAGAATGTGGGTGAATGCTAGGCTTTGCACGTAGTTTGAGTGACTCCTCAAAGATGCTTGTACTAGAGGCTGCATCCTCCACATGCTGATGATGAGGGATGGAAGAACCTTTAAGAAGTGACACTTATTGGGAATGAGCTTAGTCTCTGGGCATGCTCGTGTATAGGATGAGAATGGACCAAAGACCCTGGTCCATTCTCATGAGAGCAAGTTGTCACAGGTAGGATAAGCCAACTCAACTCTCTTTGACTTCCCACGTCACTATGTGATCTCTTCTGCACACACTCACTTCGGCCATTGTGATGTCATCTACCCTGAGGCCAAACAGATGAGACCACCTGATCTTAGATTTCAGCCTTCAAAACTGTGAGCTAGATAAGCCCCTTCTCTTTATAAAGCTCTTAATCCTGGGTGTTTTGGTATAGCAACCTCAGACTGACTACCACAGGAAGCAATGGACAAGACTATAAAACAATGATAAAGAGGCAAAAGTACCATATTATAGCCTGAAAGGGCGTGTTGTGTCCATATCCCCAACTCCCTTCTCTTGGGATACCTCCAGATGCCAAAGAAAGCAAATGCCCTCCAATTGATAGAGCCTTGGGTGGCATCTTTTTCAAGCACAATTGACTAGTTTCTGGTGTAAGGAGACTCTGAGATTTATCTTGGAAAATGGGACACAGTATGGTGTGCCTGGAGCTAAACCATGACCACAGAGAATGCTGCATGGATTGGGAATAGAAACAGAGACTATAGGTGCATGAGGTTTACACAAATTAAGCTTAACTGACACATAAAGAACGAAATAGCCTGGGCCCTCTCTGGGCTGCCATCTGCAGGCCCACAAACCATGGGAGACTCGGCAGGGAGATATGTAGAAAGTCCAATGAGGAGTGGAGGGAAGCAGATCTGCTCCCCTGACCTCAGTCCAGTGCTGAGCAGTTTAGCAAATCGAAAGGGAGATGCAACAGAGAACAAAAGGAATAAATGGTTGCTGACGAGCAAAGCAGGCAGAGCCTGCAACTTGGATGGTAGAGGGCGCTTCTTCAGGCATTTCCAACAGCAGGCAGGTGTCTTGCTTTATCTTGATCCTCCATCTACATTCACCTTTGGCATCAAGAGGACTCAAACTACCCTACTCACAAATGTCTTCCTCACCTTCTTTCTCCACCCCATCTCCCCCCCATCTTTCAACCACCCATCTTCTCAAAGCCTGACCAGACCCCCTATTCTGCTTTTTTAGCTTCTTTTTATGGTGCAGCCTCCTAAATGCTGCCCTGCCTCCTCCCCACCCCCACCCTATGTGTTGACAAAACTACTCTCTTCCAGGTTACCAAGGGCTAACTGCAAATTCCCCACAGTCCCCTGATTATAGAACCCTTCTCTCTTGATGTTCTTTGCTCTGGATGCTGTCCTTGTTCTTCCAGGACCAGGACTGTTTGAGTACAATGCTCCCCAAAGCACATCTTTTGCCCTCTGCTCAGTCTATGCAACATCCCCTTGAACAGCACTGATAGAACAATGTGTCTTAAGGACACGTGTCCAGGCTGCCTTCCAGAGAGCTTCTTTCACATCGGCCTTCTGGACATAGCCCCTTGAAAGCCTTCTCAGCTTATGCTCACTTAGCCACCCCTGCCTGCTCCAAACTCCGGCTCCACCACGTCTCCACTCCTTTATCGTCCCACCCCTCTAGGTCGTCACTCAACCTGCCTTTGCTCAGAGTCATTAAGTTTAACTAATCTTATATCAGAAATATTCTGGATCACATTTACGCTCCGTCTCCAATGCCTCCTCCTGAATTTGTATCCTTGCCACGTCTCACAGCCTATAGCTACTGCCTAACTGGTCCTTCTGACCAGTCTCTTCCAAAGCCCCTACTGGTGCCACTTAGAACTACCTTTCTGGAAAGTGAGGGCCACATCTGTTTACTGCAGAGAGAAATCTCTGCTGGCTGCCTGCTAACTACAGGACAAAGTTTAAAATCCTTCACGTGTTGTGTAATTCTCCTCACTGTCTGTTACAGTTTTTGGGGGTCCACAACCAGCCCAACCTCCACTGTATTTGACAGTGTGATTATCAGCATCCTCACATCCTTTACCTGCACATGATTCTTCCTCTTCCTGGAACACTGTCCTGTGACCTACCTCCTCAGACACTCTCTAAGAGCCAGTCAATCTCAACTCTCTGTATTGTCTTCCTTGAACCTCAAGTCTGTGGTAGACTATTAACGCATCTGTGTTTTGTTTTACTTATGTTTACATACCTACCTATTGATTAAATGAATGATTTTATTAACGAGCCAATTGTTTGAGTCCATTTAATCTTAAATGCGGGAAATCTGCCTACAGCTAATACGGCAAATTCCAACTGTTCATGTACCGCCTGCAATGTCATTTTATTAAACGTCAGTTTACCAAGACTGAATTCATGGACACACTTAATTTCTCTAAAACTGACTGAAACTAGTTTTAAGGGAACAAAAAGTCTTGGCCATGGAGAGAGAAATAACACAGCACAGGAATGTGTGGTTTCTGAGACAACCAGCATTCCATGCTCACGTTTAGATCAGCCCAGCCAAGTGGCATCCCCTAAACAAGACAGATGACACTGCTTCTAGAAATGGGCCTCAGTGGGACACTGTGGGATCTTTTCTAGCTGGGACTGAGCTTTGTTTGAGAAATGCAACGCTATCCAGAAAAAAAACAAAACAAAAAAAAAAAAAAAAAAAAAACTTGGAAAGGGGTTATCCTAAGGACGGATGGACAGCTGCTGGATGGTCCCAATGGAAGCTATGTCTGGAAGCCTCTGGATCTGATATTTAACAGTTCTACTGCCAAATGTACAGACAGGCTCTCAGAACAAAAGTCATCATTGCAAACCCTGAGGATGTGGAGAAGAGAGATGGATGCTGATCACCTTCTGTTCTTCTCCCTCCTTCTTCCAGGGGGAGGAACAACTATGCAAGATGACATTAGAGATTAATACAGGCAACACGAGCATGGCTGAGGTGGCTTTGTGTTTGTATGTTTGTGGGTTAGTTTGATAAGCAGGAGTGACAAGCATATTCCAGAAGCTTACACACACAGAGACACACACATGCACACACAGACACACACACACAGACACACAGACACACAGACACACACACACACACACACACACAAACATTTAGGCAATAGCCAGATTTAAAAAAAAAAAAAAAGTCCTTGAGAAGTGCCGAGTACTGCAACAGCTGTCTTGGGAAGACTGCCTGAAAGCACAAGAATCCAGCAGGTGGGGACTTGTTTTCCAAGAGCTTTGTTCAAAAGAAAAAAAAAAGAACTAAGAATTGTGATGTCACCAGGGTGTGAGCACCAGAACCAAGCAGCAGATGTCCTGATTTAGTAGAAAGGCCATCAAACCAGGGTCACTGACTGGGGACAGCACCCCAGCTTTTCTCTCTACCCAGAGCATGGCTTGAGCAAATTCTGTGAGCTTCGGTTTCCTCGTATACAAATGTAGGGCTAAATCAAAATTTTCTCCCTGGCCATTTTTAAAAATTGCTGAAAAGGACCAATCCCTAATACGTATGAATGCCCACTGAAATTTGAAAGAGGATAAAATTTTAACCACTAGAATTCTTTATGGCATTTTCTATGAGCCAATCTACATGCTTTGGGAATATTAAAGCAAAATGATGAAAGGGGGCAGGGTTTGTTATCACCACATTTTAGTAAAAAGAAATAGACACAGAGCAAGTGAACCAACCCCTTGCCAGGAAAACAGTAAGGATGTGATCCAGACACACTGGCTCCTGAGACTCTGCTCCTAATAACCACACAATGTTGGGTATATATACAGCTCTGAAGAATGTATGTGGGCTTTTGTTCATATAAAAACCAGCAATCATGATACATAGTCCTATATAGATTATATGGCTTATTTATGGCCTTTTGAGTTGATGTCCAATTTCTTATAATAACCCTGAACTGTTTAGCTTTTATCATCTCAACACAAACTACACAAACTGTGAAGAGGAAATCTCAACCGAGTAATTGCCTTCGTTGGGTGGGTTTATAGGCATGACTATGGAACACTTTCTTGATTGTTTATTGATATGAGAGAGCTCAACCCACTGTGAGTGGTGCTAATCCCTAGGCAAATGGGCCTGGCCAGTATAAGAAAGTTAGCTAAGGGATTGGAGCAATGACTCAACAGTTAACTGAACTGGCTGCTCTTCCAGAGGACCTAGAGTCGATTCCCAGCACCCACATGGCTGTTTAACAGCCATTTGTAACTCTGGTTCTAGAGAGCATGGTGCCTTCCTCTGGTTTCTGTGGGTAATGTGCAAAAGTGGCACACATAGCACGCAAAACACCAGTACACATAAAAATAAATAAATAATATTTAAAAAAAAAAAAGAGAGGAAGGGAGGGAGGGAGGGAGGGAGGGAGGGAGGGAGGGAGGGAGGGAAAGGAAGTTAGAAATCCAGGTGAACCAGCCAGTAAGCAGCATTTATCCATGGTCTCTGCTGTTGTTATATTATGCTTTTAGACAGATGAGTCACTTGTATCCAGAACATCTCTTAACAACAAGACATTACTAAAGAAAATTAAAATTACTTTCCCAGACCTGGAAAGGGTCATAAGTCCAAACCATTCACACCCACCTGTCTACTGCTCTCATCTATGGATATAGACTATTGAAATGGAATAGCATATACAAAATAAAATCCACAAAACATGAGTGTGTGCAAAGTATGGCCAACATGGTGTACAGACAAATGTGGAAGCCTCTTGCAAAGCACTATGTTGTGCAAAATTATTTTTCTGTTACTGATCCACTGTACTATCCACAATAACAGCATAGAATGTTCTTTCTATTGACTCAATGCCATTACCAGAAAAAAATAGTACCTTCAGTTGAATAGTCCAGTTACAACCCAGTGTGAATGATATTATAATACCTTTTGTGTAATTTGACAGTTAGTAAGGGAGTCTCTAGCCTGTACATAGAGTAATTGGAAATATTAAAAGTCTCAAAAATGAGTTTAGAGTAGAAGCCAAGAAAAATGTTTCTTTAAAGGACAGTATTGTAGTTGAATTCAGGCACTTAGAATGAGCAGAGTCCTCGGGGAAGATGAGGTATGGGAACCCAGCAAAACCCAAGCCAGGAGGACAGGATAGGGTTTTCTGAGATGTTCTTCCTTTCTGGGATTTTAAGTCCACCCTCTCTGCCCCCCTCCCCGCACTAACAACTATGCCCATATCCCTGAGAGGACAGTGGCTCTCAATAAGAGGGAAGAAACATAAAGGGAATCCCTGCCACACTGAGAAGAGAGCCAAGAGGAGAAAGAAGGAAAGAGGACAGCATGGGAGGAAATTCTAGATGGCTTTGTAAAAGGGGATTTGTTCCACTGTCACAACCAGAAAACTAGCTCCCCCAGAGCCAGCTCCAGGGCAGGGAAGCTGGGAGGACCTACAGGAGAAAGATGCTGCTGAAGAGATGCTCTGGGTAGCAGATGAGACAGGTGGGAGCATAAACTCCACATCTGGCATGTGATGAGTCAGAAATGCCTGGGACGTGCACAGGACGCTCTACTGCTGATGCTTGGTCCCAGGTACAGCACCTTTGACCATCCTGACGATAAAGAATACGGATAGCTCCTAAATACTGGCTACCAGGGGCCATCCTGTTCTTAGTTATGCCCAGAGACTACTATAGATCCCCAGGACTTGCAGCTTCTGAACACTGACTGCACAAGCTTCCCTGCCTCCCTGGCTACCCAGTCACTTTTTCCCCCTCTGGGCCTCTTTCTGGGGGTGGGGGGGGGAGACATAAACTCCTCTACTCTAAAGATGAAAACCCCTGGCTTTGCCAGCACCAGTGACCCCTCAGGCTCAGGCTGTCCTGGAGCTCAAACAAAGACATATTGGGACCCTCCTGCTGAGGGGGGGGGGGGAACGTTCCTGTGCCCAGGGGGAGTTGGCCTTAATCTGCTGCACAGTGAATGACAACAATGTTAAGAATGAAAATATGGTTTGGGGGTACAGCCCCCAGGAGCCCAACATTTTAGTATTTAAAGGAACTTTAATGAGCTTAAGTGGCTAATCTCGAGTTCAGAAGGGGGTGTTTTGTTTTATTTTGTTTTGTTTGGAAAAATCCTTTTAAAGGCTCCTAAGGCTTGATAGCCAGGATTGTAAGTCCTGGAATGGCCGCCTCTAACTGAAAGGCCAGGAGGGAGTGAGGAGAAAGAATTGCCCCAAAGAGCTTCTCAGGCTGCTTCCAAACCAGGGCTGAGAGAGAGAAGTACTGAAAGGTCTCAAGCCCTGGTCTCATATGCACAGCACCAGGATCAAGCCTCAGCACCCCACGGGGAGAGAGGTGCCCAGAGAAACAGCAGCCTTGCACATGAGGGAGCCACAAATGTCCTACCACAATGCTGGCCAGTCTTCCTGACAAGTGACAAATTCTTCCATTTTACTGGTGACAGCACAGATCCAGGCACATATCTGACTTGTTGATACGCAGAACACAGGTTCCCAAGGGATTACCCAAAAAGTCGTGACATGGAACTACACAGACCTGAGATAAAGGCCCATTGCCAAGATACCAAGCTGAGGACAACTCAATAACACAATTGCTCTGTGGTAGGACAATTGCACACAATAAAAGGCTAAGTAGGAGGTTGGAGAGATAGTTCCATGGGTAGACAACTTGCCAAGCAATCATGAGAACCTGAGTTCAGATTCCCCTGAAAACACGTGAAAGCCAGGGCGCAGCTGCCCAGGTCTATCACCCCAGTGTTGGAAAGGAAGAGACAGATGCATCCGTGGAACTCAGTGGCCATCTAGTCTAGCAAACCAGGGAGCTCCCAGTTCAGTGAGACACCCTTTCTCAAAAACTAAAAAATAAAGAGCACTCAAGTCACGTGTGCATCTCTGGCCTCTGCACGCACGCACGCACGCACACACGCACGCACGCACGCACATACATGCATATACCATACCCACAGAGGGAGACAGAGACAGACAGAGAGAGATATGAGGCTAATTGGGATCTCCTAGGTGAGAAAATAGAGAATCCATGGGATAGCAGGGGTCAGGGGAGATGAGGCAGTTGGTGGTGGGGTTTAAACACTATTTAATGCTTCCAAAAGCCTCATTACTAAAGCTCTACAGGGCATAGGGGCGTGGAAAGCAGAATGGAGAGAAGCAGATGTGAGTCTCGAGATATAGCATGTGGTCCATTCCCAGCAAGACCAGAAGATTACAGTATTTTTATATGGCCCGGATTTATTGGACGAGTCAGAAAGCGCAGTCCAATCCACGGTGGCCAGATATCTCTCAGAGCTCATCCGTTATACGAGACTAATGATAGACCACAAGTATGATGGTGCGGAGGGACGCTGGGGGGCCAAAGAGTCGGCAAAGCCAGACGTAGTTGTCGTTATCCAAAAATAGGATCCCTGAACTGGAGTTCTGAAAAGCTGGAAGAGACCAGACTCTTCCATGTGACTCCAGTTATGGGACTAGGAAAAGCACGGTCTACTTTGTATTTTTAGTTGTTAGATCATTATGGCGCAATGGTGGAGACCTTGCAAGGTTTCATTAAGTTCTGTCTGATCTGTGCGTGGCAGCCAAGAGACGTTCTTTGCCGAAGACTCGGTTGTCCTATTCACCACCAAGAAAAATAGCGCAGGGGTGTAACTTTTAAATTCCTTTTTAACTGCACAGATGGGACTATTGTGACAGGGGAAAGGATACCCACCATGTGGGGAACGGATGTGGGTTTTGTTTTATTCCTTACATAATATCTCCCCCAATACTTCAGTGTCTCTGCTGCGTTCCAATCTCATCTGCTATCTAGAGCCAAGAGAAACTTAATCCCTGCCCTAAGACTCATTTTATTTATTTTCAGTAGTGTGAAAGCAAACATGTAGCAAGGTTACGGTGTTTACACCTCCATCTTAGCCCACACAGCGTTAATCCTCCTACTAATTAATGCCAGGGCCATGGTGATCTTATTCATTTCATCTTGGTTAAAAATATAGAGGCAGATCGTTGGAGGTTACTAAAATAACAAGTTGACATTTGGAAGGTGTCTGCAAGACTGTAGGGTAAGTTTCATTTAAGATATGACAAAGAGACGCAAAGCTGCAGGCAACGCCAGCTGGGGATAACATGACTAACTCTAATTGTGGACTAAATGCTCCGCGTCCTGGTAGTCTAAGGGACCAAGGAGGAAATGCAGGTACTCAAGAGCACCAGAAGAGATACTCCTGTATCCTTGACAACAGGCCATTCAAAAAGGCATACGGAGTGGCTGTGTGATGTCCTGACAGTCACCACCTTCCCCTGACTGAGTAGAGAAAGCCACCATAGGCAACAGCACTGTCCTAAGAGCCCCAAGGGACTCTCTAAGAACAAGCAGTATGGTCCCAAGAAGCATCCTCAGCCAGGCTGGGAGGAGAGCAGAGCTTCCCGATGGAAAATCTCTACTCAGGGCTCTCTACCCAACATGGCCCAAGGCCCTCTTTATCTCACTCTGAGTGACTTATTAAATAGTGCCACACTGAAGTCATGAAAACCAGTTTAAAACAAAAAACATAAGTCAAAGAGATTTATTTTCTAATTAAAAAAAAATAGTAAAACAGAGCTAAAATTTCATAGGACCAATATTACAAAAAAAAATCCTTTTAAAACTAGACTGATGTGTCTGTTTTTAAATCTCCCAAATTCTATCTTTCAGGATTGTAGACCTGTACTTAATAATCCAGTTCACGTGATTCAATATTGATTGTTTTGACTTTGGTAATGTGTAATAATCACATTTTGTAATATGCATTTACTCTCAGAAGTTATTAAAATCTTTGTTCATACAATAAATAAATTTTAAGGTCTTTATTTTCTTACTTTAAAATACTATAGCCCAAGAGATTTAATTTGGGGGAAGGGGGATGTGATTAAATAAACAGAGCTGTTCTTAGTAAAGAAAGTATCAGATCATCACGTTCAAAAACCTTCATAAGATTAAAAAAGGAACCGTGGATAGCCCTCCCTGATATGAATAAGTCTTTGTTGATGCAGACATGATAAATAAAATGCAAGACAAATAATTAGCTGTAGGAAAAGCTCTTGTCACTGAATTCCAGGTACTGAGTGTTACTTCTATGTGGAAGACAAAGGTCTCAGAACTCTACGCTATGTAAAACCCATCTGGATAAGTCACTTCTCATAATGCGTCCATTTAAGTAAGGATCAAAGAGCCTCGTAGCCATACTCAATCCTAACTCCCAGAACACCATAAATGCCTAAACCAACTATCTAATTTCAATTTTTAAGCCTTAGATTTCAAGCAAGTCTTATCCATGGATACATATATAAAAAGAGAACAGCTCTAAACAAGAAATATTTTTCACCTTCTAAAATTGAAACGAGAGAGAGAGAGAGAGAGAGAAGAAAGAAAGAAAATGTTGCATAAATACAGCCATAATCATGGACTATGCTCAGTGTGAGCTAAACCCCTACAATTGAATGCAGACAAAACTTATTACCTAGCTGTGCTTGAGTTTTATATTCCATAATATGTTATTGTGCCAGGAGCCAGGCCAAGCAAAAGTAAAGTAGAACAACGTTCTAACAATGGCCTCTGTAATTTCATCTGTGGGTTCCTTTTATGAAGAACTGCATGCCCAATTTTGATCTCCAAGTAATTACACAGTAATAATAATAATAATAATAATAATAATAATAATAGTTGTAGTAGTAAAACCACCCAAGCTAACTCCTCCACACACACCTCCTGCACCACTTTGAGAGGATGCAGAATAATTTTAGTACCAGTCCTAATACAGAGCATACCCTAAGTCTTTCTCACCTGGGACTGACAAGCCTCCGGCCAAAAGAAAGAGACAAAGAATACTGTGAGTGGGCTGACATCTACTTTCCCCCATGTCTGTCCCTTTCTCTGGACAGACAACTGATCTACTCCAAAAGACAGAGAAGAAAACATGAGCAGGCCTTCGGAGGAAAGGCTTCCCCACGCTGTGATCCGCTGACGTGTGGGGAGTTAGCACACTGTGGGAACAGTTCTGATGACAGCAACCCTAGCCCACACTGCTCCCAGGATGTCCAAAACAATCCGAGTGATAATGATAAACTTCATATGTGAGGACCCACAAGCCACCAGGCACATGAAAGAAGCAATATAAATTTGATTTAAAAGTGGGATGCTGTCCAGAAGGCTCAATTATCTATCAAATTGCCACGTTTCCCTGATCCCACCAGCCTCTGTCTCCGACTGAGGCATGGCTACAGTACTTGCTTGGAACCGACTCAGAGAGAACTCTGAACTAGCCCGGATCACAGAAGGCTCACCGAAATAGGGAACAACAGTTACATAAATAGAAGTCTTCCAGGCTGGAAAATATTTTGGTTGTCTGCTCACTTACAGGAATGCCGAAGCAAACGGAGCCCATTTCTGAAATATCCACACCTATACTACCTCCACTGCTCTATCTCCAAGCACAACTCCATCAACTAACACCACCTGTGCTGTCTTTTCTTAGAAGCAGTTGGTTTTTCTTCAATGACACCAAGAGCAAGCCCCCCCCCCCCCCGCCCCATTCTTGATTTCTGACTGTTTATAAATCACCATTCTACACTCTGGCCTTGAATGCTTGTTTGTTTGTTTTGGATAGCTGAAAAATAAAGTATTCCGTAGGGTGTCATAGTGGATGAGGCCAATACTTAGTAAAACATCCTGAGGTTTCAAATGGACAGTCTTGTCTGAGATGCCACCATCAATCTATTGCTTTCATAAGAAAGAGGTTGACGTTTCACATTGGGGGACTGAAAAGAACTCAGTGACACGGTGGAATTTTGGCTTTTTAAGCAACTTGTACTGGAGTGGTTCTTTGACAATTTCATACATAGAACAGGTGATTCTCGTTACTGTCACCCCCCTACCCACCCCAGTCTCCTGTTCCTATTCCCACCCCACCTCACCCCCAACAAATCCCATTCCACTTAAGTGAAGGCCTGACCTGACACCAGGGATACAAAGGTAATAATTCGAATACAAATCTATAATTTCCAATTATCCAGAAATGTACACAAATGGCAGAAATAAATGAGACAAGCTCTGTCGCTAAAACTGTGCTCACAGTAGTCACCAGAGAGTGAGCATCAGCTATGTATTCCTTCATTTCAATATGTAGAAACAGCACTTAAACTTTACAGATCTGAGGGACTAAAGTTCTGTCTAATCCCTTTTCTATCAAGTGTTCTATTATGTATCACCATTGCACCATTGCACCTAACACACATCTTTTTTTCCTCTCCATTTACTTTGTCTGGGAGGGGGGTATCCGTTGCACTAAGAGGGAAAGCGCTTGTTTTCTGTGAGTTTCACAACTATTGCCCCAGGTTGAGCTGTACCCTCCAGGATAAACATATGGCCATTACAGATATCTTCTAGTGGATACCTAGTCCTGTGTAAATGGAGAAACCTCTTCAGGGAACCCTTGCTGGTCCGGGTAAATAGATGGGAAACCTGCCAGGCTAGAAACCTCCTTGCCATCAGCCTCCAAGAATTTTTCCAATTATTCTTTCCTTGCAACAAGCAGGGTTTTACGTGTAAAAGCTCCATAAAAGCCTGTTGAATAAAGGAATTTTTCCTGAGCCCAACTTAAAAAAAAAAAAAAAAAGAAGAAGAAATCATCTCTTCACTTCCTCTTACAGCAAGTATCTTGAGAGTATCAAGGACATTAAAATCCTGATTTGTTGAGAGGAGAGTAAGATTAAGAGGGGGAACAGAAGAGAGATAGAATTTAAGGGAGGAATAAATGAATCTAAAACAGCCACCACCAACAGGCTAAGCATGCTTGCTCTGAGACCGTGCTCAGAGCTAAGCAGTCCAAGCAAACCGATTTCGGATATCCATGTGTCCGTAAATATTTTTAAATTAAAATTTAAAAAAAAAAAAAAAAAAAAAAAAAAACCTTTCAGTGTCTCACCAACACCTCTTTGAACAATGTAGCTCACACCCTCTATAAAATCTTGATTCTGACCAACAGCTGGCAAGTTGATCCCTGCAATTTTCTCTTTGCAGAAATAGCTTTGTGAGGGGAGAGCTGACCCTCTCGGCTAATAAGCCCCAAACCTCGCCAAACCTGGAGAGCTGAAATGGAAGGGATATTGTTCTGTTAAGTACTTTACAGCAACTGTTTCTTCTCCTCTTGACACAGCCTGACTTCCTTACAGAAGATCTGACTGGCCAGACAGCTGTGTTGACCTTGGGCCTTCTTTGATTCGTGATTTTCTTTTTTAACAAACAGAATAGAAAAATCACAACCCAAATCCTTCCCTAAGCTCCAATACTTTTGAATTTGCTGGTGTTGTGCCTGAAGGATATGGACCTTTCTCTAATCTATAAGCAGAAAGATAAAGATTGGGCTCACACAATACCAAAAACCGGTCCGTGAAAAGCAAGAGAAGAGGGAGGGAAAAGCGAGCAGTCACCAGGCTTTGTCTACTTGAAGTTGTATAGACCAAATCCGTTTAATTACCTAGAAATCACAGTTTTTACTGGGGGGGGGGGGGAGGGCTACAAGCAGACAAGCCAGCACAGACACCAGCATTTTTTTTTTCTTTCAAAACTGTTTACCATAAAGATCAGGGGGAGTTTCACTTCTTTGATGATTCCAGTATTGTTCAACTCACATAAATGAAAGCATGGGTTTTTTTGCTTGTTTGTTTGTTTGTTTGTTTTTTGTTTTTAGGTTCTGAAAAAAAAAAATGTAAAACATTTCTGAGACAACAGAAAGGCCAGGTGTTCTCTCAACGTGGAGGTAAAAGTCAAGCATTTTGTGTCTAGCAAGAGTACTGAGTAGCAGAGGGATGCTCTGGTGATGATGGTGGTGGTGGTGGTGGTGGTGGTGGTGGTGACGAGGGCAGTGGCAGCGGCGGCAGCATCTAACTTGGTCCATTTTTTAATCAGCCTGACAGCCCAGATTATTTGGAAACAAGAAACCTCGGTTTTCCTTCCCCTGTGTTTTTTGTTTTGATCGCCAACCCTCCTTTGCACTTCTTTCACTGTGCGTCTTCATAATGAAATTATAGCGGCTACGTTTCACACACACTGACCTTCCTCGGCCTCTCTCCGAGTGGTGTGAAAGGGGTTGTATTTCCTCCGTGCCCACACACAATTAACATATGCCAGCCCTAGTGCACAAAAACAGACGAGCTCTGAGCCACTTTTCTTTCTGCCTAGCCCTCCACAATCCTACGAATCCAACGTCCCTATGTTGCAAGGCAAGGCAGTTTTCTCTCCTTACTTCACAGGGCTCCTCCTGGCCTGTCCTTTGACAATAAGGGCATCCTACCACACCACAATCCCCAAGGTACTTCAGAAATCCCGACTGGGGAAAGAACCGCTTTTCTCATAACCTGCCTCCCGGTCCTGCATGCTGAATCGAACATGCTGCCTGTCAGATAACTTCCCTTGTCGAGAAGAGAACCGGGTGGAGACGACCGACGCAGGGAGCTTTAAGTCAGTTTCCCTCTAGCCTAGTAACTCCTGGGCCTTCTCTGAGTTACTGGAAACGCAAAGCAAAGGGGCAGGTCAGGAAAGACATTTCCAAACCTGATTTGATCAAGCCCAAGAAAAAAATGTGCCCAGGGGACAGAAACCATCGGATCCATACTGCTTTACTGATGGGCACGAACTCCAGAGTGGTGCAAACACTTGAGTAAGATGAAATGTAAAAAGGGGTCGCTAGTCACTAACTCCCGACAAAGTGATCTCTGGAAATGACTGGGTCCGGGTTGAAGAACTTTAAATAATTTGAAAATACGTTCACGACAAAAACATAAAACAAAACAAAACAAAAAAAACCAGAAACCCGCATTGCGGCTCTTCTGGGCCCCAAATTGTGCATACGGATGGATTCCCCGCAACCCGAGGTATGTACCGAACACGGATGCGCGAAATTTACCGGCCTTTCCCGCGGGTGCCCCTTGCGCCTTGCGGAAAGGCGAAGAGGATGCAGGAGGACACAGAACCCAGCGCTCACCCATGCAGGTGAGTGGGCGCGCTCGCTCCGGCGGCACTTACTTCTCGTAATGGTACTTGCAATAGAGCTTCTTGTCCCTGTAGAAGCAGGTGGTCTCCAGGGGCTCTTTGCAGGAGGCGCACTGCACGCATTGCTCGTGCCAGAAGCTGTCGTTGAGCCGCAGCAGAAACCTGTCCGAGATGACCCGCTGACAGCCCTCGCAGACAGACTTGGGACTCACCGCTCTGCCTACAATAGCAACAGATGTCGCCGGTGAGCTACTTCGGCAAGCTAACCCCGGCCAAACCCGCTCTCAATCGGATTAGACCCACAGATTTACCCCTGGGCCTTGCACCCTCAAGAAGCTCCCCTGGTGATCACATATTTCGAAAAATCAAACCAAGTGGCAATGACGTTACTAATAAATAAAAACTAAGTAGCAAGGTATAAATTCTAGCGAGGGAGGGGGCTGAAGTCAATAAATGGCCTTAGTTATTAGACCTAGGTACCATTGCGAGCTTTCACTGAGCCTTTAAATTAGACTACATATAAATTTGTGCTCCTAGGACTTTCAAGTCGTCATTAATCAATCATTAAATCGCTGTGCGTCCTTTGACTACCTTTAAGTTGTCGATAATAATTTGCTTGCAACTGCGTTCTATTTTTTTAAAGGGAAAATTAGCATTTTCTAGTTTCTTCATAAACGTCGGCCTGCGGGTGCAGAAAGATACCATCTCTCCCCAAGCGAGCTAAGTACTGTTCAAACTAGTGAATCTCTCCTAGGTCTTGTTTGGTGTGCAAATTGCAGGTGACTTTTTGTAATTAGGAAATGTCACTATGGGAAAAAAAATAATAGCCGAGCGCAGAGACCCTAAGAAGGGTGCCAGCCAGAGAATTCTATTTCCTGCTCTCAGAAGCGCTGTGTGGAGCAACAAACCTCTTAGCCCAGAGACTCTTCTCTGCCCTACCCTTTGACCTTTCTGACTTTTTCCCTTCGGATGTTATTCGAGTGAGGGTCTTCTCCTCCCCCCACCCCAACACGCAAGGGAGAAATACTTGATCGCCTTTGTTGACGCTTTTCACAACCGTTTAAAGAAGCCCTTGTCCCACAAGAACACTCTTGTCTGTGATGTCCCAAAGGGATGACCCTTCTCCATACCACTACACTAATCTCACTTTCTGCTTTGGAGAACAGATGTCGGCTCTCAAGCCAGACAGGTCGTTTTGTGCGGTGGGAAGCCAGCAAGAAGGGAGGGAAAAGTGGTCATTCTCAATTGTGAATTTCTGTTGTCTTGGTCTCAGCATCCCAGGCCGTCATCCTAGAACTGGGGCAAACGTGGGTCGAGCGGCTCAGGGAACCAAACCTGATGTGCCCAAGTCCGCACACAGGCTCTGCCTGCGTCTCCCTTGCTCCGAGGAGACGAGAAGACGATCCTGACAATTTCAAAAGGGAGGTTGAAAGAAGGGGACATGGGTTTTGTAATTTCGTTTCCTCTGGACTGTTTGAGGCGGAGTAGGCAATTTCTCTCTGGATATGGTTTCGATAATCAAAAATTTTCAGCTCCACTCTATTGGTTCTAAAGGTAAGGAAAGAGGCAAGAGGTTTAAATGAAAGAAAAATCTCTCCTTCAGAAAGAAGGGGGAAGAAAGGAAACAGGAAGAGAGAAAAAACAAAGCAAAACAAACAAACAAAAACATTTTTTCTCTAAACTTGAAAATTCCAGAGGCATATTTAAAGAGACACTGCCAAAACAAGAATTGTTGGCCCGAGCTCTGAACGACCCACGGGTGTGACTCTTCTGGATCTCTCTATTCTCTGTTCCTTCACAGTGGCTGGGTTGGGGGTAGAGGGATACCAAGCTCTCGGAACTGGGATGCGGCTTCAGTTAATTAAAGACCAGGCAAGGTCCCCGCCGGGCAAGCTAATCCCAGCGCAGAGCAGCGCTGCCCACCAGCCCGGAAAAGCCTCCCGGCCATGCCCAGTACTAAAACTGGGGCTGTAGTTGGTGGGGAAAGAGAAGAACTTGTGAGCTCTGGGCCTCGGACCTCTCATGCTAGGACACAGGCTTTTGAGAAACCGGTGGCATTTATGAGCCGTCGATCAGCTCCATGATTAAAAATCCAGCCTTGGGTATTATTAATCACTTGCCACTCAAATGCCTTGTGAACATGCTCGCCCGCCCCTCAAGGCTTTGGGGAATTCGATATTGAGCTCTTGAAGCCTGAGAAGCCTTGGTGGTTGTATTTGGGTAGGGACGACTCAAAAGGACTGATGGACACAGAAAGACAGAGAGTGTGGACGCCTCTGTGTGCATGAAGAGGGTGCTAGTCCGGTTGAGCAGCCCAGTACCAGAGAGCTGACGTCCTGTGCTCTCGGCCGGGCAGCAAGAGGATGCGCTAGGGCGCACACTGTTGAACACTTACCCAGCAAAGAGGAGAAGGAGGCCGAGGTCTCAATTGCACTTTGAAAGTTCTCTTCCATCTTCAAGCCGTCCAACATGTTCGGGTTGAGCCAGGAGGACCTGTAGAGCGGAGAAATAGTAGAGTCTAGCTTCCGTGCCTGCTGGGACTCAGCACCCTCAGTTGCCACTCTCCTGGGAAAGGACAGAAGGAGTGTCCAGGGCGACAAGAATGAGCCTAGAGGGTAGAGTCCAGCCAAAGGAAATGTAAGGTGGGAGGAGAGAGAAGAGCCACCGTGAATTGCTCGGACGGCTCTGATTTCACTTGAAGCCAACGCGTTATGTACTAAGGCCTCCGCCCCCTAACTGCGTTCTCCTAACCCCCACCCCCACCCCTGTCCCCAGGTTTCTCATTCCAAGACCGACTCCGCCCCATCCTATACTAGTGTGGCCCCTAGGGATCTCTCTACTAGAACTATGGTACTGCGTGTGATGGGGTCGGGCTGCGCCTGCTCTCAGAGCCAGGACCAAGTATACAGGATCAACCAGGTCCGATATCCGGCGGCACCTCCACTCACTTTTGACCCTCACCTGTCTTGGGTTGGAGAGAGGCAGGGTAAGGGACTCGGAGACTGTCCCGCCTGCTTCCGTACTCCTGGCGCTGCGCTCTGCTTTCGGGGGTGGGGGGCGCTCCGGAGTAGGCGTGCGGGGCGCGCGGGGAGGTCCTCCCGCCGGTCGGCCAGTGCCGGGAACGTCTGCAGGAGCAAAGGAGTCGCCTTGGGGAGGAGCCGCGACTGGCCCGGCTCACTCTTGGATGCATTTCAAATCAACTTTCAGAAACACGCCCGCCCGAGCCGGAGCCTAAGGAACCCCACAGCCTTCCTTACCTGATGGGCGAGCTCGCTTCCAGCCTCCGGAGCGGCGCGAAGCAGCCGGGAGGCGCTGGGCAGCTTCGGTGGAGGGAGGCGGCGTCCCCGAGGCTGCAGCCGGAGCAGCCGCCCGGACTCCGGCGCGCCCGGGAGAGAGCAGGAGCGAACGCCGGCCCCCGGTTCCGCTCCTCGGCGCGCCGGAGTCGGGCCGGGCCGTGGTCACAAGCCGCCGATCCTTCTCGGGACGTCCCGCCAACACGCGCCGCTCTGCAGCCGGGAAGGGGAAGCCAGGCAGCTGCTCTAAGATCGGCGGGGAAACCCGAGGCCCAGGGTCCTGGGTGCAAAGTTCGCCCTGCTTTCTTCTCCGAGGCGGCTCCGGCGGTTTCTGACAGCGGCCGCTGGCTGCGTGCGCGGCCCGGGAAGGGGGTGGGGTGCACAGGGCGGGGGCCTGGGAGCGCGTCCCGTGGTGGGGCCCGCGGTGCTCGGTTTCCCGGCTTGGCTGCTCGACCCACACCGCGAGGCTGCAGCCTGATGCTCCCGTCCGCTGCCCGGACCTCTCGGACGCGCCAAACTTTTCCTTCTCTCCACGTGGAACGGTTGCCCCGGGGGAGCTGCGCCCCAGCCTCGGCAGAGATCCGTGCCACCTAGACTGCGCGCGGGCGGGATGGGGATCCGGTTGCTCTCGGATCTGCGCTGTAAGTGATGACTAACCTCAGGCAGTCCTCACCTGGAGGCCATGGGGAGCGCCTCGAGCCCCCCTCCCCCCTGCTTTGTGAACTCGGGCACCAGAAGCTCCGAGCTCCTCCGACTTTCACTCACCCACTGGCTCCTGCAACTTACAAATTTGTTTTGGCTTAAAACTCAACTCACCGTTTCTGAACGAAACCGCTTCGCTGTTGGGAAATGCAATAATAGGACCCATGGCCAAACCTTGAATCAGGCTCCCTCTATCCCATCCGGCTGGCTGGACGCTAGACTAGAAGTCAGCCAAGGGGACTTTTCTTAGAAAAGAGGTTCCTGGGGGCAGTTTTTAATTCCCTATGATTCATAACATTCGACTGCAGCGACAGCCCTCCAGCCTCTCTAGAGGCAGGAACAGGGTCTTGCTCCTCTATTCCAAGAAAAGCCTGGGGCCAAGTGACTCAATAAACACATCATTGTGTTGGCTAACATTTATCGATCATTAATTTTGTGCCAGTCTTCGTTCCGTAGCCAACTCATCTAATCTTTACAATTTAAGGTGGGGACAATTAGAGTGTCAATGTTCGGGTTGCCCTAAGGAAATGGGACACCCGTCCACGTTGAAATTCTAGCCTGCTCTCCGGAACACCTTTGGGAGGTCCGATTCCATGGGATTCTCTGGGGCACCCTCATTTCTACACTAAAAGAAACCCCATGGCAATAATCCAACACTGTAGCGTGGTCAACCCAAGCAGAGTATGTACCACGTAAGCAAGGATTCCCTAGTGCCTTCACCAAGGAAAAGATCTCTTCCTGAACTTAAAGCAAACAAGCTCTTCTGTGCTTAGGGACACACACACACACACACACACACACACACACACCCTGCCCAACACCATCTTAAGTGTTTTCTATCCACAAGCACAAGCCAAACACAGAATATGACTTCAGAGGAACAAGGGAAAAGGGCAGAGTTTAATGCCCTATATTAAAATACTGCTTTATAGGATGCTTCTATATACATGGTTTTGCTTGATCTTTACAACAAACCTGTGAGGTAGGCAGAACAAATAATTTTATTTATTGTCCTAGACAAATCTTTGGGGTTTAATACAGCCAGGAGATTTCTCTGCTGTTACCCAGGTGGCTATTGGTATGTCTTCAAACACCTGACCTTTGTCCTGTCTGTCATCCAGATAGAATAGGATTGGGGGGTGGCGGATAAATTACATGTATTCTTGAGATAATATAAGATAGAAATTTGTTTAAAAAAAAAAAAAAAGCACAGCAAATACACCCACAAGAAATAATATTTTAAGTGCCCAGCTGATTTTTTTATTTAACTAGAAGTCTTGAGATTATGAAACATATTTAACTAGTGGGTAAAGAATATCCATCCAGTGGTGAATATCCAGACAATGGAGAAATAGATGGCATTTTATCTGAGTCTTTCTAGTGGTTCTGGCATCAGGAAGAAAGTCTGGTTCCTGTAGAGCACCCAGGTTTGTGGTGTGAATGTCTTTCCCCCAGTTGGTTTGGGCACTTCAGGTAAAAGTACTGTGTCTCACAATCCCATTGTAAGTTCTACAACTCTCAGTACAGAAGCACATAGGTATGTTTGACAAATAGCGTTTACTTGGCTGGGGGGATGAATGAGCCTCTTGCCATAGTCTGAAGCCTGCAGGGAAGGATCAGCAAGCAAAGGTCTCAGTCCTCCATGGTTTTTCCCCCTTCTATACATAGGCAATATATTTTTATCATATCCATCCTCACTTCCCAGACCTCCCCAACACTCCTTCTTGTGTCCTTTTCTCTTCGGTTTTCAATGCAACCTGCTGAGTCTAACTAATGCTGTCCTGTATGCATGACTGTAGGACCATCCACGGCAGCATGGGAAATCCATCAGTGGCCACACTCCCAGAGGAAATCCATTCTCCCTTTCCAAGTCTGCTGGTAGTTTCTCACACTTGAATTCTGACTAGACTGATCTTGTGTAGATCTTGTGCATATCACATAGCTTCTGTGAGTCCATGAGAGCAAGGGCCGTGTCAGACCCAGGAGACAGCTAATCACACTACTCCTCCCGTCTGCCAGCTCTTAAATTCTTTCCACCCATTCTTCCATGATACTTACTCCCTGTTCGCTGAGGCTTGATGACTGGGGGCTGATACAGATGTCCCACACAGGGCTGAACATACACAGTAATGCAGTCGTTTGTTCTTAGCACTTGAGCTAGTTATACAGTTCTACATTTATTGCTACCCGCTGTGAACCTTCTCTAACCAAGGCTGATAGCAGCATTGATCTATGACTATAAGTATAAATATTCAGGTGGTAGTTTGGCAACATGGCCATTTAGCAGGGGGAGAAGGAAGAGGAGGAGGGAGAGAAAGAAGAGGAAGAGGAAGAGAAGGAGGAGATTTCCCTTCAAAGGCCTATGACCTCCATAGCCATGAACTTTTGACCAGAGAGGTTTGTAGTATCAGGCATGAATATCCTGCTGTGGAGCAGGCTTCACAGCCAATCAGAAAGAGGTTGGTTACCCTAGTAACACCCATGCTGCACCAGTGGGCACATGTGACCTGGCAGATCAGTATTTTATGTATTTAGAGTCCTTTCCTCACAGCATGCCAGTAACACTTGTTACTGGTGGTCTTGATGATGACTACCTGACTAGGGTGAATCGGAATCTATTTAAGAGGTTTTGATCTGCATTTCATGAATGGCTAGCTCTGTCGCACACTTTTGTAGTGTTTCCTGGACGTTTATACTTCTTTTAAATATTCTATATAGTTCTACAAACATATTTCCTTAAAGTTTTTTTAGGTTTACGTGTGTGTGTGTGTGTGTGTGTGTGTGTGTGTGTGTGTGTCTGTCTGTCTGTCTGTCTGTCTGTCTACCTTGAGGGCAGAAGAGGGGTCAGATCCCTTGGAGCTGGAGTGACAGGTGTTTGTAGCTTCCTGGTGTGGGTACTGGGAACTAAATTCAGATATAGAAGATTAGTAAGTACCCTTAACCACTAATCTGTCTCTCTAGTTTCAGTAGCCCATTTTTTAAAAATAGATTGCCTTCTTAATGTTTGGGATTTTGGGTTGGTTTGGGTTGGGTTGAGTTGAGGGTTTTTGTATTTGTTTTTTTAATTCTTTGTACATTCTAGATACTAATCCTCTGACTGATTTATAGGTGTAAATTTTTTTCCCATCCTGGATTTCTCCTTCCCTAGACTGACGGTCTCTTTTACTGTACAGAGGCGCTTTAATTTTATAAAACCCTAGTTGCCAGTGGTTCCATTTGTTCCCTATGTTGTTGGAGTCCTACTTAGAGAGTCTCCACCTATGTTTATGTTGAAATGGACTCCCTCCTACTTCATCCAGCACTTTCAGATTACCAGGTTTTGTGGTGAACTCCTCAAGCGGTTTTGAGTTGAGTTATGAACGTGAGATCAGTTTCATGTTTCTGCATTTAGATATCCAGGTTTCTCAGCACCCTTTGTTGAAGATGCTGTCCTTTCTCCAATAATATATACTTGAATGTGACATCTTTGTCAAAAATCAAGTAGCCACCGTTGTATGAACTTTTATCTGGGTCTTCTAGTCTCCTGATTCTATTAATCTTTGTCTGGCTTTATGCCAGTACCACACTGTTTGTATTACTGTGGCTCTGTAGTATAACTTTAACCCAGGTATAATAATACATTCTGCAATAATCTTTTTATTCAGGGCTGTTTGGGCTATCCTTGGTATTTTGTGGTTCCATATAAATTTTAGGCTTTCTCAATATCTGTGAAAAATGTTCTTGGAATTTTCATTGAGATTATATTAAATCTATAAATTGCTTTTGTTAGGGCAGATCTACAGGTAGAGACTTAAATATTTAGATAGCAGCAGGTTTCTCAATGTCTTAAAGTTTTCATTGTGCAGGTCTTTTGTTTTGTTACTTAGGTATAATCCTAAGTACTTTAATGTTTTTGCATGTGACTATTATAAATTGGATTGATTCCCTGATTTCCTTTTTGACACGTTTGTCACCAATGTATAGAAAGGCTACCAATTTTGTGTATTAGTTTTGTATCCTGTCATTCATTGATGAAAGATTTATCAGCTCTAAGAGTTTTCTAGTGGAGTCTTATGGGCCCTTCATGTCATCTGCAAATAAAAATACTTTGAATTCTTTTTCCTTACCTTTGCCTAAGACTTCAGTCACTCTAATTAATAGGACAGAGGGTGAGCACTTTGTCTTTTTCCTGATCTTGGTGGGAATGCTTTGAGTTTTCCTACATTTGTTATGACATTGCTATAGGTTTGTCATATATATCTTTTATTCTCTTGAGGTATTCTTCCTTTATTCATAACCTCTCCCTGACTTTAACCACAAAAGGATGCTGGATTTTGTTGAAAGCTTTTTCTGCATCTATTGAGATATTCATGTGATTTCTGTCTCTGAGTCCCTTTATGTAATCTTACATTTATTGATTTATGCTTATTGAACCATCCCTAAATCTCTGGAATGAAGCCAACTTGGTGATGATGAATGATCTTTCTGATGTGATCTTGAATTTGCCTTGCCAGTATTTTACTGGGGATTTTGCTTCTATGTTCATTAAGGAGATGAGCTCGTAGATAATTCTTGTTGTCTTGTCCTACTCTGATTTAGGTATCAGGATAAGAACTCTTTCATAAAGAGTTTTAAAGCAGTCTCTTTTTACTTTATGCAATAGTTTGTGTAGTATTGATTTTGGTTCTTCTTTGAGAGTCTCAAAGAATTCTGAAGTGACTTCATCTGGTGCTGATTTTTTTAAGTTGGGAGACATTTTATTACTGTTTCAATCTAGTTGCTGGTTGTAGATAGTCTGAATTGTTTATTTAGTTTTATTTTAATTTTGGTGGGTCATATGCATCTAGAAATTTTCCACTTCTTTTAGATTTTCTAACTTAAAAGAATATAGATTTAAAGTATGTCCTTATAACTTTCTGGATTTTATTTATTATCTGTTATGTCTATTTCTTTTGCCTCTAATTTGATATTCTCTTTATTGTGACTCTATCCCTTTTAATTAATTTAGCTAAGGGTTTTTTTTTAACTTCCAATTTCTTAAAAAATTTATTTTATGTGTACAAATACTTTGCCTGTACTCCTCTTTGTGCACCATGAACATGTCTATTGCCCGTGGACACCAGAAGAGGGCGCCAGATGCCCCTGGAACTGGATTCTTAGACAATTGTGAGCTGCTATATGGGTGCTAGGAATTGAATCTAAGTCCTCTGGAAGAGTAGCCAGTGCTCTTAACTGCTGAGTCATCTCTCCAGTCCCAGGATTTGTCAATCTCGTTCATTTTCTCAAAGAATCAACTCTTCATTTCATTGATTCTTTGTATTGTTCCGTTTGTTTATAATTCACTTATTTCTGCCCTGTTCCTAATTCCCCCCATCTACTTGTTTGGGGGTTTGCTTTTCCAAGGCCTTAAAATAAATCATTAAGCTATTTGTTTGCACTCTTGGTTGTGTTGTTGCTGTGGTTTTGATTTGTCTGCCTTGGTATTTGGGGCTGTAACCTTTCCTTGTAGAACCACCCCCACTGTATCCCACAGATTTTGGTGTGTCGTGTTCTCATTTTCATCCCACTCTAGGGGTTTTAAAGTTTCCTTGTTTTCTCATTAAGCTATTTATTGTTTAACACTGTTTTAAAATCTCTGTTAGTTTATGTGCTGTCTGCAGTTTTCTCTTGTTGATATCTAGCATTTTTGTCAGATAGAATGTAAAATGTTGTCTCATGTTTTCTATACTTGTTGGAGCTTGCTTTGTGTCTTGCCAGCACATGATCTACTCTGAGAATGTTGAGAGAGCTGCTGAGAGAAGAATGTGAACTCTTCAATGTCTGGGTGGAATGTTCTATAGATGGCTGGCTGTTGTGTCCATTGAATACTTAACCCAGTGTTTCTCTGTTTGCTTTTTCTCTGGATGACTTCTCTATTGGAGACAGTAGGGTATTGAAATCTTCCACTATTATGATGTTATAGTTAATATGTGGCCTAACACCCAGTAGTGCCTGTGTTTTATGCATATGTTGTATTTTCTTAGATTGTTCCCTTTGATAATCCATCTTCTTTATGTCTTATGACTAGTTTTAGTTTTAAATCTATTTGGTCTGCTATTGGTATAGCTTTACCTGCTTGTTTCCTACTTCTATCTGCTTGAGGACTTCCTTTCTCTCTAAGACAGTATCTGTCCTTGATGATGAGGTGTGTTTCTTAGAGACAAGAGAAACAAGAACAAAAAGCAACAACAAAAAAAGAAACAAAAAACCTGCCTCCTGTCTTCTGAACCAATTTTTTTTTTTTAGTTTCAAACTATGGAAATGAGAGTAGAGGAGTTGAGAAGGCAGGGGTTGTGGTCATGTGAAATGGCCACCAAGGGGAGGGCTGGGCAAGACAGGATCCAAGGGAACCCGAGAGACTCCATGGAGCAACCATGGCACCTGGCACTTGATGGAGATAGGGCAGCCTTGAGTGAGGTCTCTTACAGGGCAGTGACTTCATGAAACTATCGAAGTGAACGGGACAATAGGTTGAGGGAGGGCTCAGTTCTACTCCTAACCTTGCCACTGGGACTGGGCCATTAGTTATCTAGCAGCCTATGAAATTGATCGGCTTTGGTCCAAGGAGTAGAGCATAGTGTATTGTGAAGTTGTTATTGAGGTATAGGCTTAGTTGATGTGCCTGCTTGATATGTCCATCAATAAAGATACAGAGCCTCATCCAAATATGGCATTTGTACATCTATGTTCACTGCACCTGGGAAGGTAGTACTGGAGGTTTGCATGTTCCAGGCCAGCCAGGGCTACATAATAGATCCCTGTCTTTAAGGTGTGTGTTGGGGATGTGAGGGGGACTTTGCTTGTTGTTATCTCTTCTGTGATTCATTTGGCCTCTCCCAGTGAGTTAGGGAACATGCATAGCCTTCATACTACAGAACTAAAAGGTTGCTGTTTTGCCTATTTAATGAGAGAAGATGCCATGGAATCATTTCCCAGAAGCCCTTCACAGAAAATAAGCCATAGTCTCTCTCTTCTGAGAAATTCTCCAAACTATTTTCTTTAGAGAATTTCTGGAAGTAATTAAGTAAGTAAGTAAGTAAGTAAGTAAGTAAGCTTTAAGTAGGACCCCAGTATATAGCTTTTTTTGAGTTGGAAGTAATCTTCAAACTCATCCAATCCAAACATTTTGTTGTCAAAATTTATTCTGGTGGAGATGTCCTCTTCTGGGCCATTGATTCATCTCGGCTACCCATTCAGAAAGTGATCTCGGCTACTCCCAGAATCTTCAGCTGATGAAAGAGCCACCCTAACCATTGTCCATTTGCATTTGAACTTGGTTCAGTTTTTCCATACCCCTCCTAAACTGGAGCACCCAGACAGGGCAACAATGTGCCCAGGGTCTCCTGTTCTTTCCAAGGGTATTAAAACACCCACCAACACTGCTTAATTTTGTGTCAACATTTCACTCACAGCATCCTTTGCTGCATGTGCCCATTGCACGTTCCTACCATGGCATCATCCACAGCTGCTGTTACTGCATAGTTGGTGTTAAAACTAAAGTGTGAAAATCTGCCATTATCTGTGCAAGGAGACAACCAGTGCTTCAAACATCAAACACCCTGTAATTTCAGGCAGGTATGCCTTAGCTTAGTACTTTGCTCTTAGAAGGGAATTTGTCGGTTTTCATGGTTAGAATAAATATCTAGTTTTCAAAGAACAGCCAAAGGTAGGAAAGACTTACTTTGTCTCTTGGTTGTAGAGGTGTCAGTCCGTGGTCATTGGCTTTATCGTCTCAGGACATGGTAGTGCAGCAAAACATCAACAACACTCACCTCATGGTCACCAGGAAGCAGAAAGAGAGAGAAGAAAGGCCACAGACAAAGCACACCCTTCAACGTCACACCCTATGACCTACTTCCTCTAACTGTGCCCTACTCCTAATGGATGCACTGGAGTTAATAGAATAGCAATTAATTGGTGTGGTTTGAGCCCTCCTGATTCACTCACATCTCAGGGGACCCAGCTACAAACACTGCTGTCGTAGGGACCAAGCATTCAACCCATGAGCCTCTGAGGCAGTGATTGCAAACATTCCCAATACTGCAACCCTTTAAATACAATTCTTTATGCAGTGGTGACCCTCAACCATAACATTATTTTTCTTGCTACTTCCTAACTGTAATTTTGCTATTGGTATAAATTTTAATGTGAATATCCCTGTTTTCTGATTATCTTAGGCAACCCTGGGAAAGGGCTGTTCAACAGACCACGACCCACAGATTGAGAACCACTGCTGTGGGGAAATACTATACATCTAATATATCAAATACATTAGATATATCCTTGTCAGGTTGGCCTGGAAGCCACTGTCACTGGAGGAAAGCAGGCAAAGTCCACTTAATAGGGAGTATTCACAGAACTACACAAGTACCTCACAACCCAAGGGGATGTTTTCACATGGGAGAGACCCCGGATTCTGTTCTTTCCCACATCTGTCTTCATTCCAGCAGCAGTTTTCAGATGAAGTGAAGCATGCAGACCCACTGTGGAGTCATCTCTTCTACCACTGAAGACAGAAGCAGCAATCTCATTCTCAGTGGAATGGTAGGTCAGCTGGTAAGGCACTCACTCATCAGTCCCAAGAACCTATGTTCTAAAAGATGTGTACACACTTGTATCCCAGCAGCACTGGGGAGGCAGAGCCAAGAGGATCCCTGGGACACAGTGCTAAGCCAGCCCTGCCTAATTAGTGATCCTCAGCCAATCAGAGACCCTGTCTCCAAAAAACCAAAGTAGACATCTCCTAAGAAATGACACGTTAATTGGCCTCTGTCTTCCACACACATATGTGCATGCACACACGTGTACCTACGTACCTATGAACACACACTCACACCGGCAAAAATATCAGACTCATGACTCACCAAGCTTTAGAAATAGAAGGGAGGAGGGAGGAGGAAGGAGGGAGGAGGGAGGAGGGAAGAGGGAGGAGGAAGGAGCCAGAGCCCAGTGTTTGGTGGGAGGGAGTATGAGAGGGAGAGGATGTGATCCTGCATAAAGCAGGAATGACAGAGACATTTTTTTTTTACTTTTTCTTTTCTTTCTTTCTTTCTTTTTTTTTTTTTCTCTCATTTCTGTACTTTATTAAGGGAAACACAAAGGGAAAGTTGTGTTATTTGTTAAGAAATGCCAAAGTACATTTTAAACCACAGTAAAATAAACAGAAACACTGCTGCTTGCACAGATCCAGCCACACAGTGACAAGGGTAGCCAGAGACTCCAAGGGGGGGGGGGCACTCGGACTGCACACTCCCCTCACCTCTGCATTCCTTCCCCATGAATCTCCCAGCCCCGAGCTAACAGTCAGGTCTCTTGATTGAGCTGAACTACCAAGCGCAACAGCTCTTTCTGGAGGGAGAGAAGGCATTCTAAGCCAGCCTCTGCAACAGGAGAGAAGTCAGGTGATGTCTGTAGGACTTGCTCTAGGAACATCAGTGAGGTCACTCTCCAGCAAGCAAGCACAGCCCCAGGGGTGAAGGAAGTTCCACCAAGCTCAGAGCAGAGTCATCTTCATGCCACCGTCTCTGCCCGATGCACTGTGAGCTTCTTTGATAAGCACCCTGGTCAGACCCACCTGTGATGTTCCTGTGAGTCACACATTGAAGGGACCATGGTATGCCACCTACATATTTATCCCATGCATAGAGAATGCCCTGAAGCTGTGGCCCACTCTGATGGAATGTTTCAGAATGATCATGAGTGAGCTTTGGAAACACCAAGGCCTGAGCTCTAAACCAGCCCCAACATTTCTGAGCAGTTTAATCATGCAGTGCTTAAACGCCCCATGCTCTCGTCTCATCTTTATAAAGGGAATCAGACAGTCCTTGAGAACAGTAAGGAGTTTGTGGAACAGTGCGGGCGAAACAGCTAATCCTCTCTCTGGCCAACCTCATGTTCAACCCCTAACCCCTGTGTCTCCCTCTAACCTACCCATACACTTGGGGATGTAACTTTTGAAGGGCAATCATCTTGGCTCTATGTGTAAGCAGAAACTCTATCAGTGTTCAGAGTTTGTGTGTCTAGGGACAGCAGTTGTCATTGGGTGTATGAAGTGAGAATTTCTGCTTTCATTGGAGACTCAGTTGTGTCATGTGATGTTTTCTTGGAACAGATGCTTGAGGGCCTCGAGATGTTTGGAAAGAGTATAAGTAGAACCCAACAGACAGTGGACGATACTCGTGCACTGGTTCGCCTTGCTTTCTTTGCCGATCTTGTTGCTTGTCGTGACTTCATAGAGAGAAACTCACCAAAGCTCTTCTGGTGGCGTTCTGGCTGTTTCTTACTACTTCCACTGACTCATGTCATGCCTCACGATTTCTTCTGGATTGAGCCACTGCTACTGATTTGTATGTGGTGTTTGATGAGTGGACTGGACTGCTGCCGCTGCTGCTGCTGCTGCTGCTGCTGCTGCTGCTGCTGCTGCTGCTGCTGCTCCATGTTTGCCATTTTGCTCGTATACTGGATTGCTGACAACGAAGATTGTAATCACCCCCAAAGAACTATTTCTAAGCAGATCCACAACCCTCATTTCTTTCCCTACCTCTGGTGGGTGGTGGGCCAGGAGAGAGGTTGAAGCATTGAAGAACCATGATTAAAGTAGGTTTTGAAACATCTAAGCCTATGGGTGTACTTTTCTGTCACTGCGATAGAGTGTTGTGACCAGAGCAACTGGAAGGAAGAATTTATCATGACTTGCAGTTTCAGAGGGAAAGTCCACATGGTGGGAAGACATGCAGCAGACAGCTGGAGTGAGAAGCTGGCAGATTACTCTCAACCCCACAAAGGAATCCGGAATAGCAATTTAAAGTGGGGCAGTTGGGCAGTTGGGCAGTTAGGGGCTGCCAAAGCTCATGCCCAGTGACGTATTCCCTCCAGCCAGGCTTTACTTCCTAAAGGGACATTTCTCATTGAGAACACCACACTGAGTGATCGGGGTGCTTTGGTGTTGTGATCAGACTGTGTTCTGTGGCTGAGATGGTGACACAACAGGACAGTAAGGAAGATGGGCTGTGGAGTTGGGATGACCTCGGGCTAGTCTGTGGCATTCATAATACCTTTGGGAAACGTATAATCAAATCAGGCAGAGATCTTCAGATGTTTAGGTACTAGTGAAGAATTTTGTATAGCTGGAGCGTGCAGGGACAGGGTACAGCACTTAGTATAGTTTGGGTCTGCACTGTTCCCCTGAAGTTCATGTTCCCTAGCCTGTGGCACTATTAGGAGGCAGTGGAATCCTAAAGAGGGGGACCTGGGGAACCAGGAGATGGGTCAGGTGGTAAGGTGCTTGCCTCATCAGCATGAGGACTGAATTCAATCCTCAGGACCCAATAAAAAAGCAGAGCCCAGTGGCGATCACTTGTAATCCCCGTATCAAGGACACAGAGACAGGCAGATCCCATGCCAGGTAACCTAGCCTATTTAGTGAGCACCAGACCAGTGAGAAACCCTGTCTCAAAAAATAAGATGGGTTGTACCTGAGGAATGACATCTGAGCTTGACCTCTGACTTTCACAGGCGCAAAACTACACACATACAAATACACACACACGTGTGTGTGAGAGAGGACATACACACCCATGTAAATACACATACGCAATGCATGTGAGAGCATATGGGGGTGGCATAGTAGGAGGCTTTAAGGTTATTAGGGGTAACTGGGTCCCTGGAGATTATTAAGAAAACACAGCCCCTTCCTCTTCTCTGTTTTATTTTCTCTCTTTCCTTAGCCACGAGGCATTGGGGGTTTGCTCTGCTCATACTACCACCATGATGCACTGCCTTCTCAGAGGGCTGAAAGCAACAGAAACACAAAGGCTGAGTCAAAACTCGTACTCTCTTTCACACACATATGATGTCACATGTTATGATGATAGGAAGCCAGCTGACCCGGCAACTATGAACAGACCCCTAGGCAGGCAATACCTGGACACAGGCAACAGGTCTAAATGGGCTCTCCATGGAGACAGGAGACAGTCCCATCAGGAAACTCCAGCTTCTTCTGGATGCTTTCAGAAAGCAGGAGACCTGTACATGCACCAGCACCACCGGTATGTTAAGCTGCAGTGGGGAGACGGCCGGGTCACTAATAAACTGCCACTTTATTTAATTCATCTCACTTAAGCTTCCAAATAGGATCTGAGGTGGTGTATAAACATTATCAATATTGAAATGGATATTTAAAATTAAAATTATATACTAGAAACAGAAAAGCGAACCGGTGCCCCAAGATCTTAACCTGGAACTGATATTTGAATAAAGGATAAACCGTTAAGTGTCACTCTGTGCGACACGGTGAAACAGGAAAATGTAAGGAACACCCTACAAAATGGTCACGATTGCATCCAACAGCATGTGCGTTGTGTTTCTGTCTTGAGGTGGCTTAGAGGGACCATTTATAATAAAAGAATGGAAATCTGTGACTCAGAACAGTGGATGTGTGTTTTTGAATAGGCTTAGTTTATCGACGATATGTCACCTCTTCAGAAAAGACGTAGCAAACAGCGTCAACAGTGCAGGCATCAGGTTAGTGAGCTAGAGCTTTAAAGCCAAGGACAGGCCAAGCAGGTACCATAGGTATGAGTTGGCTTTTGGGGGGGGGCAAGAACCTCGGTGACATGACTGTAACACAGTTGTCAGCTGTTATGTGTAAGCATTAGTGTGAACAAATCAATACTGTTAACTGACTCAAATATGTGCCCCTGAGCTTCCCGGTAACCAAGGGAAACGGGCACTATCCAGTTTGTAGATGTCTGTGTGCCTGTATTGAAGTTGTGACTGTACTTGGTTGAGAAAGAAAGACACAAAGGAAAAGCATGCTCCAACTTCATGGTTCTATGTTGTTTTTCACTCCCAACTGAGAAGAAATGAATCCCACTGAAATTTCACTCTGGGTCCTCAGCAGACCTTGTAATAAGATGTGTATTTGATGCATGAACATACTAATAAGATTTAAAAAAACAAAGGTCCCAGTGGATATGTGTTTGGGGAGTAGATTGCCTGTCTAGTCATAGAACTGGGCATGGCGACACATACCTCTAATGACAGAAGTCACGAGGTAATGGTAGGTGGATCAGAAGTTTAAGACCACCCTGGAGTACACAGTGAGTTCCAGACTAGCCTGGAGTATGTGAGACCCTATTTTTAAAATTTTTTAAAATTCCTTGCAACATTTGAAACATGACTCCATTTCCTGTTTTTTTTTTTTAAATCCCATCAATAATTTATCCACAACCTTCGAACCTTGACTTTCAAAGGGGAAGAAACTGTCAGTAGGACAGGCGACAATGAAGGCATTCCAGGCAGATGGCATAGCTGAGCAAAGATGCCAAGGGCAGGAGGCCAAGGAGAGCTGTACACCCCAGGAGTGCAAAGCACGGGGTGGCTGGCCTCTGAGTTTATTCCTCTGACCAGGAGGGTTACGTAATCAGGAATAGGGTCTATGATCACCATGTCTGGTGTCTGAGAGGCTGACTTCAAAAGTAGACAAAAACTGGAATAAAAAAAAAAAAAAATCCACTGCCTGAACCAGAGCAGAAGCCAATATTGAAATGAGCTGAGTGCAGGAGCTCTCAGAAATCAAATCAACCAATGTTCAGCCTCTGTTTAGTTGTGATGTGAGGCTGAGGGGTGGGGGGTGGGGCAGAAATAGGAGCTTCAGGAGCAGCAGGGGAGAGTGCAGCAAGGAGCTTGGTGGCTTTCCCAAGTGTTTGCACATCTATTATCTCATTGATTTCACATGTGAGCAGAAGCAGACCCACCCTGGATGTCAGCCGAAAGCTGCTCGGGGACATCGCTGCCAAGTTCAGCAGTGCCCGCCCGCCCGCAGGTGTCTTGCCCACTGCTATTTGCTACAGGCTGCCCCTGGCCTCCCTCATCAGGTTGCAGGCACCTTAATCTCCCTCTAGGCCAGCACGGCTAAAGGCTGGATTGTGCAGACACTTGGTCTGCTGTCCTGCTGGCCTGCATGGGAGATGGGTGTGGTCTGAAGTTGACTGAAATCTCCCACATCTGGGCAGGGTGATGGGACCGGGGCCATCAGAGGACTTCGGCATTTCATCTTCCCACTGACTCATTCTCAGGCTGAGCCTGCTCCCCTGAGCCGCAGGGCAGATGCTATTTCTCACCTCCTCACACCGCAGGGCGTTTGTTAATCCATTGGCCTGCTTTTCTGAGTATGCTTTGGATTCTATCCCATAACAGGAAGCTCTAGTCACAGGCCCTAGCACATAGCTAGTCCAGCCTTCCCCTTCACAGACCAGAGGCCCTGTGGGTTTTCTGGGCAGGATTGTGAGACTGTAGTGGCGACTGTGGTTCTGTGAGTCCCAAGGCAAATCCAAAATTTTATACATGGATCTCTACCTTTGTATCTCTTCTCCCCTTCCAGTCAGTGCTGGCCACTCAGGGTGCCTCCACCAGTTAGGGTCCCCTGCCATCTCCTCAGCACAACCCAGTGTTTGGGTATGGGCAGAACCTTTGTCCATCCTTTTTCTTTACCCAATGGAAGAGCTGCCTCTTTTGCCCTCAGACAGGTCATCCACACAACACCTCTTCTGCACCTGTTCCTTTCCAGGCTGTTCTGCAAATCTCTCTCACTGTATTGCCAGCTGATTTTACATCTGTCACTGGAAAACACATCTGTGTCTTGGGATTTCTGTCTCCTTGAGGCTGGCAGAGTGGCCAGAAAAAAAAAAGGAGAAAAGCAAACTGTGATGTTCAAAACATGGGAGGCCTTCCTGCCTTGTCCAGTGTGTATCACGCTGGCCCTAAGAAACTTTAGAGAGTTTTTATGTGCATCCAAGAAAACTCAAATACGCAACCTTCACTCCCATCTCTGTTATCCAAAAGATAACAGCATCCTCAACATCAAAGAAGAGAATAGCAGGGCTGGAGAGATGGCTCATCGGTTAAGAGCACTGACTGCTCTTCCAGAGATTCTGAGTTCAATTCCCAGCAACCACATGGTGGCTCACAACCATCTGTAATGGGATCTGATGCCTTCTTCTGGTGTGTCTGAAGACAGCTACAGTGTACATAAAATACATAAAAATAAATAAATACATGAATAAATCTTTTAAAAAAGAAGAAGAGAATAGCATAAGAGGCAATTAAACCCTTCAAGTTTCCCATCTGCATAGTCTCTACCCTCATATCTGCCACTTGTGGGTTTAATTGCCCAGGGAGCAAACAACACCATGCATTTAAGAGAAATTATAACAAAGATATGTGTGTTATTGAGTTCCCGGTAAATGGTGTAAAAACTCACATTTTTCTTACCCCCATCCTGTGTATAGTGAGCAGGGTGATACATGCCTTTGTCACTGCAGGATTGGTGGTCCTTATTAGTGAGGAAGTAAAGGCAGCATAGTGAGCTGCAAAAGTCTTCCCTCTCAGAGTCACGTAACACAAGTTAACACGAGAACAAGCAGAGCTCCTCCCACAGGTGCCCCAACATAGCCATCAGGGAACAGATAGCCCAGTCTACCCCACCTTGGGGACCCATGGAGCCAGTTCCTGTGGGCACACACAAGCAGCTTCCTGGGATGTGATGAGGGAGTGCAGGTACTGTCTGATGATTGCAAGTTGCCATAGCACAACCCAATGTCTTACCTATGAAAGTGTGGTCCTTCATCAGAGGTCCAGGAGCTACAGCTCCGTGCCCAGACCAGCCTGTTGCCTATCTTCATGTCCTGCAAACTGAAAATGGAACTTACATTTTAAAATGACTTTCAAGAGTCAAAAAGACAGATAATAGTATTTCTTGGTATGTGGGAATTATCTAACATTTAAAATTCAGCATTTTAGTGGAACATGATCATAATCTTTTAGTTAATTATTGTCTATCCTAAAATATCTACTCTTTGGTCCTTTTGAGTGTGTGTGTGTGTGTGTGTGTGTGTGTGTGTGCAAGGAGTGCGCATGTAGGCACAATCACATTCTGTGCGCACAGAAGCCAGATGCTGGCAGTGAATTCTTCCTCTATCACTCTCCATTATATTTTTTGAGGCACAGTCGCTCACTGAACCTGGAGCTCACTGTTACAACTAGGCTGGCTGGCAATCCCTGGGTCCCTCCCTGTCTCCACTTGCCCATGCTGGAGTCACAGATACAAACCATCATGTCTGGCTTTCACATGGGGATTTGAACTCTGACCTGTATCCTTGCACAGCATTGGTCAACTTACTCTCTGGTACTTAACAAACAACAAGAACAAAAAACCTCTTTGCTTTAAAAATTCCAGAATGTGGAGATGGGCTTATCCCTTCCATCAGAGCACCTCAGTGATAAGAAATTTCCATTCTTCTGAAGAAACAGTCTCAGATTCTTTGGGTCATGGACCAATTCTGAGGTCTCCTTCCTCTCCATCAGCCTCACACTATTCTTCCTGAAGGTATGTCATTCTGTCACCTGCCTTCAGTAAACTGTCACCTGCCTTCAATACTAAGCTACCCTACTGCAGAACCACAGGTGTCCACAAGAGGGCAGCACTATCCTGCTCTCACTTCTCTGGTGGCCTTTCCAACTCTGGAGAGCTGCCTCCAAGTTCAAATGTTTTGCAGCTTATCCAGTCTTCTCTACTTAGATGGTGAAGAAGGGGGCCATCTTACTCTACAGAAGCCCACATAAGCCTATGCAAGAACACCGGTTGAGTGTTCTAACTCTAACTCCTTTGCTCACTCCAGACTCCCATCCTGCAAGCCTGTTCCATCACTCTGTAGCTATCTTTAAGCTTTCGTCTCTAAACTTATTATTCTATCATCTGCTTTGAGAGGCTGGGCCTGGGATTCCGAGAACATCATCTGTGCTTTGTCAAGCGGCTCCATGGATGAAGAAAGGAAGGATTTCCCTCTTCTTAGAATTCGTCTTTAGACCTCCTTTCTATCTACTGCTCTGAGCAGTACCCAGCAATACTTCATCCCACAATTCCCAGCGATGTTTCTTCAGCCCAGAAGCAGCTGAAACATTGCCTCCCCTTGCACTTGCCGAGCAAGCTCCATGCCCAACTCGGACACACATCAATTGGTCGTGAGTCCCAGATCGTCCCTTCCTGAGTCTAATCTTCACAATTCCAACTTTGCCACTGTCCCTGTGGACATGTAGGCTGTTCTCATTGCTATGTCGTAGTTGTGCTGGTCAGTTTTCTCTGGCTGTGATGAATACCTGTCTGTGATAAATCACTCACAGAAAGAAAAGATCTATTTTGACCAAAAATTTTGAAGGTTTTAGGCCTTCACCAATTCACCTTGTGGCTTTGGGTCCCTGTAAGGCTGTGAGGAGGGGTTGCTGTGGAGCAGAGACACTCACCTCCTTGGGACTGAAAGACCAGAAGTCCCAGGATTCCCCTTTCAAGGACATGCTTCCAACAACCTAGCGACTTCATCAAGCCACACCTCTTGAACTTTCTACTACTCTGCAAAGCATCAAGCTGGGGGGAAGGGGACAATCCTTTACCACTGAACCTCCAAGAGACTTTTCCCCAGTTGAACTATAGCTTAGTTCTCCAGTCCATATCTAAGTAGTTAAAACTCTTCCTGCCTGACTGACCAAGGAGGGCGTATTTCCTAAATGGAATCAGACAGAAATTTCCTCCCATCTAAAACGAATAAGAGAGTTAATCAGAATTATTAGCTCATAGACCCTCCGGCGACCTGTGAGAAATATCAGCTGTAGGAAGGCACTAGTTTTGACCTGATGGGCAAGCACCACCTCATACCTGAAGACCTTCTGGTCCATTTGACCCTAGTCCCTCTGCCTGGTGGCCGGACTTCATTGTGGGGTAGTGGAGACTGCACAGTAGCTGGCAGTCGCCCTCTCTGACACGTGTTCTTGTTTCTCTGTCACCCAACCTGGTATCTAGACAAACAAAGGCAGAAAAGTAAAAGCGTGCCTGCAAGCACTGGCTGAGCAGGAGGCCGGCTCACAGGTCTTTTGGGAACTGTGTCTGGCCTGGCAAGCAGCCTTCACTCTCAGACATTGTCTCTTTCTAGGCAACACCACAGCTGAGGAGAAAGAGACATTTCCATCTGAGGCGCAGTAGAGGCAGAACTTAACTCCATAGCAGCTCCTGACTCCCCGAGAGTGGGGAAAGAAGTCTGTGAGAGACAGTCCTGTGGAGGGGTCCAGGAGAAGAGCATGAGGTCCCCTCAAACCATGCTGGACACTGAAGCCCTCTCTCAAGGAGCCATTGAGATTACAAACCAGGCAGGTCTTGGCATCAGGGACTATGAACCCCTTCTCTCAGCTGTCTCATCCAGTGGTTCTGGACTTGTTCCTAGTTATGCACTAGAATTTCTTGAGATGAAGTCTTGCCCCTCCTTTCCCAGAATTCCACTAACCAAGGTTTCTTCCACACTGGGACATTGCTGAAGTTGAGTGTACCCTGGTGGCAAAGGCACTGTCAGAAGACGGTCTTCCTGACTCTGTTGTCCATCTGTTCACACCCAGCTTTAACCTGAACATGGCCTTACATGAGCTTCTGTTCTCTGGCCATATTCTTACAGAGTTGAACAGATTATACGATCTTCTCCTTCTCATTTTCCTCCTCCTTCTTCCTCCTCCTCTTCCTTCTCTTTCTACCTCCACCTGAATTTATACCCAAGGTTTTTTTCCAGTATAAGGCCCCCTACCCTCTGCTATCAGTCTCTTTTCTGTTTTAAAGCTACCTACCTGACCCAGCCAAGCTTTGATCCCTGAAATAGGCAGTTAGCTCTTGGGTCATAAATGGAACTGGCAGCATTTATTTGAGATTGAAAATGGCAAAACTCAGATTCTGTCATTAATGGAAGAGAGCACAGAAACTGTATTGAGCAAATCTTCCCAGACTTATTATGCCAACCAACAACAGGCCACAAGGGCCCTGAAGCAGTATAGCCAACTGGTCAACCACTCTCAGTCCCTGACCTTGGGCATATTGGATCATGGCTCTGAAGAAGTATGTAGATACCTCAAGATTCAGATTCAGTTTCAAGAATTCAAATTCTTTGTTTGTAGGGGCCAGCAAGTTAGCTCACTGTGTAAAGGCGCTTGCTGCCAAATGTGGTGATGAAAGTTCAATCCCTGGGACTCACATGGTAGGAGAGAACCTGCTTCCACAAGTTGTCATATGACCTTCTCATGCTCTCTGTGACATGAACCCACATGCACACGGGTGTACGTGTGCACACACACATACATACACACACACACATACATGGAGGAAGAGAGAGAGAGAGCAAACACAGATGTAATTTTTTAAAATCCTTTGGTTTTTATTTCTAGAAAGAAATTTTGAGAAGATACAAGTACTCCTGGCATGCCTCTCTGTATCCTAGCTGTCAAAGTTCACAGTACAGGGATGTAAGGACGCTATGTGAAGGTGGGTGGGCACAGCCAGAGCTAAAGAAAGTCTAGACTTGCCGGGCAGTAATGGTGCACGCCTTTAATCCCAGCACTTGGGAGGCAGAGGCAGGCAGATTTCTGAGTTCGAGGCCAGCCTGGTCTACAGAGTGAGTTCCAGGACAGCCAGGGCTACACAGAGAAACCCTGTCTCAAAAAAAAAAAAAAAAAAGTCTAGACTTTGCCCTCCCCGCCACACACTCTTCTTCACTCTTGCTCCAGTATCTGCTAACAAGAGAGAGCTTTGAAATCTAGATATAAGACAAATGGCTTAGCATGTAGTTCCAGGCTAGTATTTAGTGGCCTCTATACCAGGGCTCTGCCTTCCCTCCTCCTTCTCCTTCTCCCCTTTCTCCTCTTTCTCCTCTTTCTCCTCCTCTTCTTCTTCCTCCTGTTCCTCCTCCTCACCCCACAACCCCAACATTTGATTTTCAGATTGATTCCTGCTCTTTAAATAGATAGAACCCTAAATAAAGACAAAACTTTCTTCCTGGTCCTGGACTATTTTAAAAGTATGATCTCCAAAACTTAGATATAATGTATAGGCAACTGGAGCATTCCCTATTGCAAATCTGAGCTCAGAATTCCTTTGCCTATAATTTTTCAAATATCTCCTTCTCCCATTCAGTCTAAATTGTGGGTATCTTCCTTACTTCAATTTGTCCTCGAACGAGGCCTGGCGCTGAGACATCCACATTTGTTTCCTCACAGACTCCCTCTCTTTTCATGGATACCTTCACATCTCATCCTGTACCAGTTCAATCATTGTCTTGCCATATAAGCTACCATTTGCCTGTCCCCAGTTAACCCACACTTGCACCCATCTCTATTTCATCTCTTGCCCCGTGTCCTCTTCAAAGAACCAAGCATTACAAATTTATTGCTTGTCTGATTAAGAACTAATTTTGTTGTCTGTCCCAGCTCCTACGGAATTAAGCAAACTGCAGCACCCTGTCTCTGATTCTCTGCTTTCTTACCCAGCTCTTTCTACATATGGTCCCTGTGACTCTGTACAAGTTAAAAGACAAGGTTTGTAAGAGCAGGGATTGCTTCACTTTGCTGTGCCCATGATGCCCAGAGTAGCTTATCAGTAAACACAGGCTTAGCAAATGAATAAATGAATCAGAGAATTTTGTAAATGGAAAAGCTTTCACCTTACTACAAAGGAATCACTGTGGTCTGCATGGAGTGTCCTGTGACAGGCAAGATGCAGAAAGTGGCCCACACCCGAACGAGCTCTACCCACGCGGCATCACCTCTCCCTCTGAGCAAAGGTCACAGAAATAATTTAACTGTAATTATCGACGTTACTCTTCTCTTTTTACTGGCTGTCACAGTCACTGCTCAATTCTGCCAAGCACTATCATGACCAACGCAACTCTTATAAGAGAAAGCATTTAGTTGGGGGGCTGCTTACAGTTTCAGAGATTCAGTCCATTACCATCACTGCAGGAAGCATGGCTGCACGCAGGCAGGTATGGTGCTGAGACGTAGGTAACAGCTACATGCTGATCTACAGACACAGAAAGCTAGAGAGACAGAGACAGACAGACAGACAGACAGACAGACAGACAGACAGACAGACTGGGCCTGGCATGGACTTTTGAAACCTCCAAAGCCCACCCCAGTGATACAACCTCCAACAAGGTCACACACCTACTCCAACAAGGCCATGCCTCCTAATCCTTCTCAAATAGTGCTACTCCCTGTCTGGTGACTAAGTATTAAATATATGATCTTATTGATGAGAAGAGATGATTCTTATTCAAACCACCCCCCACTGCATAAACAAAGATGGGCAATATCCGCAACAAAGACATAATCTTTCACTATGACAGCATTAATCATCAGCTTGACTGAATCCAGACTCACCTCAAAGATGGGCCTCTAAGCATGACTAGGGTTAGCTAGTTCCTCAATATTCACTGAGGTGGAACAATCCACCCACTGTGGGTGTTACCATTCCCTAGGCAGAGAATCCTAGCAAGCATTAAGAGTGGAGAAAGCAAGCTGAGCACTGGTATGCAAGCATTCATTTCTGCCTCATGACCTGGAACTCCTGTTACCGTGACTCCCTCTCTGTGGACGGACCACACCCTTGAACTGTGAGCTGAATAAACTCCTTCTTTAGGTTGCCTTTCTTAGGGTCTTGTCTGTTTCTTTTATTTTTACCATAGCAACGGGAAAACAAAAACAAAGACACACATTAACTCAGACTAATTGAAAATAAGGCTAAAATGAGTGACTAGAAAGCCCATACTCTAAAGCTTTTTAAATGGTATATTTTCAGTACCTTCTTCTAGCTATGTGCTTATTTATTAGTATTCGTAATTCTTCAATTTTTAATTTTCAAAATGAGCGTGCAAGGCATTAGAGACCATCATGACATTTTTTTTTGAACTATCTGTGTTCTAGTAGAGTCTTATTTTTATTACTTTCAAATTCAGGGACACTCTCTCCAGTCAGCACCAAGACTCAGAAATTACAGTTCAATCTAATTCAATTAACAGCCAAGAAAAGCCACAAACTGAGAAGCACTCAAAGCAATGAATGGAAAGAGGGGAACAAAATAGCCAAAGAGGCAGGGTATTTGCTGAAATTAGTTATTTTGTTAAACAAAACACCATGCTCCCCCTCACTGGTCATCAGAGCTGGGGAGGACACACGCTGGTCTCACACAAACAATAATAATAGGAACGTGTATCTACTGAGCTCTGCCACAGGGTGGGTCCTCCTTTTATTGTTTTCCATGTCTTGCTTATAAAATCTGTACGACAAACCTTAACAAGTCATGGAGGACTGGAAACGCAATGATAAATGGGTGGAGCAGGGTGGCTTAAGTGACAACTCAGATAGAAACACACTGTCAGCCCAAGAAAATGGTCGTGGAGAACAGTGATGGCCAGCAGGAAGGAGATGTCAGATATGCCGGCCACAGAGGCTCAGTGCAGGGCCTTTGACGTGGGGACCCCTCAGTAACTCTGACGGTGCCACTGTTATCTAAGTCAACGCTACCCCATAAAACCTCCATGACAAAGCAAGAGGATGTTCCTTTTGTTTGAATTAACCAGCCATCCAGAATGACAGTTTCCTATCACTTCTGATCTAGATATGCAGATAACTTGTTATTACAGCAGCTGCTCTGCATGCATGCATGTTTATTTTATGCAGGACATGTCTTTTAAATATCGTGGATGTTATTCACCCTCCATAAATAGGTTTAAAAAAAAAAAAAAAAAAAGAGGTTTCCACAGCCTTGTGCCCCACCCCCCACTGGCCTGCATCCCCCACCAAAACCTTTTTCCAATGGGGAATGGATTTCAAGACATTTCTGTATGATTACTGCTTCTGAATGCAGAAGAGTTGGTGTGTGTGTGTGTGTGTGTGTGTGTGTGTGTGTGTGTGTGTGTGTTTTCTTCAAAGCAGAACAGCCTTTAGTCCTTGCTGTAGCAGAAACATCGTCTGCAAACCCGAAAACACATTCTATCCCAGAGCAGATCAAGAGCAGGCCTAGGCTGGCAATCTAGAGGTTTAACGGCGCACGAAGATCTTTCCCACCGGCCATGAGAGCCCTCCAGCTCTCAATCTGGGATTGAGAAAGACAAGTGAACCCTTCCAGGTCACCATGATTCTTTCCAAGTTGTTCAAAGGAGGGCTTGCACAGACGGTAACTGCTGAAAACAACGTTCAAAACGACACCACTCCAAAAAAAAAAAAAATCCCAATACTTGGGTCTAGTCTGTGGTGTGCTGAACATTCTTGCCTGATACCGACTTCGACTTCATTCGGGTTTCATAGAGAAACTTGTAAGGCAGCTAGCTCTCCATAATTACTTCCATTCACAAACGTCTCTATTGTTCCTCTAATTGACAGTAAGGCCCCAGAACACCCACAGAAGCTCAGCCTGTCACTCACACATGCCACAGTTCTCAGCAGGACTTCAACACCACCACCCCCAGCCTACATCTATTTTACTTCGGAGGCCATATTTCCCCATATCTTTAGATCCTGCCTGAAGCCAGCTAGGCCTGGTTGCTTTACAGGATACTTCAGGAAGTTGCCTTTCTCAGGACTTCCAGATTCTAGGTCTCCAAACTGTGTCCAGAGTGGAGCTAAATCCAGTCATGGATGTGTAATCTCAATTGCTTCCAGAAACCCATAGACACCTAAATGTAGGAACTGCTGTTTTACAGAGCTTCCTGTCCTCTTCTGAAATCTCCACTTCCTGGAAGGAACAAGTGTCATTGCCCCTTCGTATGGCAAATGGCCTTTGCCAGAAAACATGCTTCTTCCTTGCAGGGTGCCTATCAGAGGTGGAAGAGAATCTGTCTATCTTCCAGAGGTGAATGCCACTGTGAACCTAAATCATTCTGAGCTCTGAACAATGAAGCTGAATCAAGTCTTGCGTTTTTGTGTCACACAGTTTATTCATTTTGCTTCCAGCCGACACTTGCATAGGATGCAGGTCACATCAGGTTAATCATTAGATTTTCACTGCTATGTCGGGGTGATCTCTCTCTCTCTCTCTCTCTCTCTCTCTCTCTCTTCCATTTACTTTTCTGGGAATACAACATTTTCTCATAAATGCATGCTTGTCAGAGAGAAAATATTTAATAGAAGTAATGCATAGGTTTCAGGCTCGAAAGCAACAGATTCTTAATGTGGTTTAAATTAAAATATTTTAATAATTTATTCCAAGTTTGCTTTATTTAAGCTGCAGTATCTATATTTAGCTAAATAGTGCCTCCATCTGAATATCCAGGCCTTTTTCTATGTGTCTGTACTCAGATTATTATCTGTTAGAGAAATAACAAATTATTATCTATTAGAAATAATAGATTATTTTCTATTAGAGAAGGGGGGGGGGACTATCTTTTGCCTTGACTATCAGTTGAAGGCAGGACAGAAACATACAGAACCCTAGACCTGAGTTGTTCTCAGCAAGTGCCTTTGGAGGAGGGAAGGGATATATATATTTCCCTTACCCTGAGAGGGGCACAAAGGCCAGACACAGTAGCTCTAGTTTTGCATGTGTGAACCCTACCTGCTGGGAGTTAAAGCCCAGTGGGTTTCCCAGTTATGAGAACTGACAGTTTCACAATCTGCCCTTTAAGACTGATCCCTTGGGCTGTAATCATCTGGTAAATTTCTCAAACGCCCATTACAGTGCTCATGGGTGACTTCTACCAGTCCCACAGGAGAGGAATTGAGAACGTCCTTCAGAGTTCTGTCGCTCACCTTCCAAAATGAACCCCCTGCCCCTATCGACTACTAGATAAGAGCTTGCTTGCATCTTTATAGCCCTTAACTGTAAAAGGGACTTCGCAGCCACCAGGCGCCTTGAAGGAAGAGCCTCCAATCATTTGAGGTAAAAGAGCTCTCCATCAGTACTGAGAGGAAGAGATGGAGTAAGGAGAGAAGATGAAGGAGAGGAGAAGCTAGGTGATGAGAGAGAGAAAGAGAGAGGGGGCATGGAGGCAGATGTTCACATGTCTCCACCAGTCAAAGATAGTTTTTATATCTAGGTTGGGTATTGAGTTACGCTTCTGATTGAGCATTACCAAACTTATAAATCCTTTGATTAACATTTTTTTAAAATTTTGTATAAAAGCAAAAAGGAAAGAGGGGGCATGGGACAGGGGTTTTCTAGGGAGGGGAAATGGGGAAAGGGGATGGCATCTTAAATGTAAATAAAATAAAATGTAAAATAAAATTAAAAAAAAAGAGCTCTCCATCTCCATCTAAAACCATATTGACCTGCGTGTCCAGCAAATGATCCCCGCCCCCATTGCTCTAGTCATTCTCACTCTGCTACTCAGTAACCCAATCACCATCCAACAACCTGTGGTTCGAAACAGCGCTGCCCAACGGAGCTGTAAGGTTGCTTGGACTGAGCTCCACTCTTAAGGCATTGTGACTGAGGTGCCAGGTAAGCCAGGAGTGGTGTGAGGTCAGCCGCGCCTACTGGTCTTGAGGTCCTGAAATCTTAGGCACTCTTAATACTAATAATTCATTTTATTTGCAAGCACTTAGTCAATGAATATTAAATATGGCAATTGCTGCATTTGTGACTGACACCCAGGTGGTAAGTCGGATGGAGTCTATCAACCACACTTTTTAAACTGAGGCATGGCAAGAAGAGCCCATTAGTCACTGGCCAGGCAAGCCCCGCCCACCTGCACATGGTGGTCAGAATCGCCTGTCGGCCCCTCCCAGATCCAAGGACAGAGCCAGGTCCTTCAGCCACACCCTGGGCCCTGGGGCGACTCAGCCTTGGACCTAGGCGCTCCTGGCGCTGCAACCCCTGCCCAGCTGCAGCGGAGCACGTTCGATAATCTTCCCAGGACTGCCCAGACGCTTTCCGTGCCAAACCACAGGGAGGGACGGGGCCCAGCAACGAGGGCGCTGAAAACTGTTTGTTGTTCCTTTTTCTGAATTACAAAGAAATCGGGGAATAGAGCAGGAACCAGAGCAAAGTTCGGGGGAGAATCTGGCGAGTCACCTTGGCAGACCCCTGGGCGGCCGCCAATGCTCTCTCTTGGAAAGGGTAAGGCTGCCGAGTGTGCGATGAGTGCCTGGTGAGGATTCATTGTGGATGATGGATGACTGGCTTGGAACCGGTCCACACCACAAATTTGTTCCTCTGTACACCCAAGCAACCAGGAAGCCAAAAAAGATGAAGGCGGGAGGGGGGGAGGTCGGAGGGGGAAGTAGGGCTTCAACTTGGGTTGCACTGGACTGCTGGCACCAGCACCTCCGCAGCTCTCGGCCCTTCCCCACCCCAACTGGCTCTGATTTCCATCCTTCTTTTGGCTGCACTGGTCCCCAGAAGCAGAGCTCCCTGGAGGTACTGTTTCCCTGATGTGCGCATTCTCAACTCCGGGCCAAACGCAGTCTCTCCAGGCAGGGATTACTAACTGCAAAGAGTTTTTTGGCTGGAGCTAGCGAGGGCAGTCTTCCTGCCTTCCCGCCTTCAGCATCTTCCCCTCTGCCGCGCCCCTGACCCAGCCATCCACCGGCACAGCTGCCAGAATCGCGTTTCCGTTCCACGGTTTTGATCATGAAGCATCCCCTCCTTGGAAGACCAAAGTGAGTCCCAGTGGTCTCATATGTCAAATCTCAATTTCTAACCGCAAGCATTAAGGTTCCTCCCATGGCCCCCCATCTTGCCTGAGGGATCAGTGGTCTTCTCCCCGTGCAAAAGATCAGCAGAGGCGATACAAAACTTGATAGCGCCCCCACCTCCGTAGTCATTCCACAAGTGTTTATTGAGACTGTAATGTGCCAGGCATTGAACTACGGGCTGCAAATACAATCGCAAGTAAAACCAGTCTGCCCTTACTGACTTCACACTCCAATGTGGAAGACAGTTACATAGGAATGGAGTAACCTCGCTCTTATTTGCCAGCGAAACAACATAGTTCTCATTTAAACTTAAACACGCCCTTGCAGCATCAACTAACAAATATGCCCAGATGAAAGACCAAACCCAGAATGTTCCAAGAAAAATAATCCTGGGGCCGCCCGCCGAGTAACAGAAATAGGGTTACTTCCTCATTTATACTTTAACGTAGTTCCCAAAATTTCTAACCAGGTATCAATTTCCATGACAAAAAGCAAGTATTTATAATACTTTCTTTTTACTGGTTAGCAAAAGGCAATGCTATTTCTTTTAAGAAAAATTTCAAAACTACAGAATGCACTAGTAAGAAAAATATCTACAAGACCAATATTACTTTACTATAATGCCAACAGTTTGTTATATTAACATATATTAACATCAACTACTATATTTTGGATTCACATTTTAGATTGTAGATCTTTGTAAATAATTTTCCATGAAATTCAAATGTCCAACAACATTATTTTTCACACCTCCCTAATATTTCACAGGAATTAATCACAGTTTAGTCAATGTTTATACATAAATCGTCGTGCATGTGCTGAAGGGGAGACAATTAGGAGAGTTAAGAGTGGATTGTGGGGGTGGAGAGTTGGATCAGTGGTTAAGAGCACTGACTGCTCTTCCAGAGGTCCTGAGTTCAGTTCCCAGCAACCACATGGTGGCTCACAACTATTTCTATTGGGATCTGATGCCCTCTTCTGGTGAGACTGAAGACAGAAACAGTGTACTCACATACATTTAAAAAAAAATTAAAAGAATGGACTGTGGGCCCACCTGGATTTAAATATTGTTCACCACAACTTCAGGCAAATCCACACTTTTTTTTTTCTAGGTCTTGTGGCTAGAGAATAATGATATAATCCTGACAGGGTTATTATGAGACTGAAATAAAACAATATAAATTGTTTTCGTCTTGCCTGACTCACAGACCTCAATCCACTGTGAATATTAGCCTTGATTGTTTTCTAAGCATACATATCTTTGAAGTTTTAAAAAAAAAAAGCTTGTCTTTTTGAAAGGTGTTATTGTTGTTGTTGAGCACCCTGCTGAGACACACTGCTAAAAAAAATATACGTATGCTCCATTCAAAAGAAGGAGGCACGGAGTAAGAAGGAGTAAGAAGGCTTAAAGGCCACCCTCATTTGGGGCCCCGTGTGGCCCAGGCTGTAACAGACTCATACAGGAAAACAGGGTGAGAAGACACCAGCTTCTTTGTGGTGTGGCAGTGCATGGCAGACAATACATGCCTACGATTTACCTTTGCCTTCTAGCTATAATACCCAGCCTGTTACGCCCTCCCATCCCCCACCTCCACCCCCTACCAACTGCTACCAGCTCGAGGCTTCCGATCCTAAGAGTTTTCTCCTGGGTGGAGGCTTCCCAGGTGGGTGCTCTGTACCTTCTTTAGGGAACCCCCTGTGAAGAGGTTCTGAACACTTAAGGAGGAGCCTCACTTTGTGTCACCTGACAGGTTCTCTTTCAGACTCAAACCCCCTGACATCCAAAGGCCAAGGCTGAGTAACAAAAGTGAAATGTGTTAGTGTGTGTATGTGTGTATATGTGTGCGTGTGTGTTCATGTGTGTATGTGTGTATGTGTTTATATGTGTATGTATTTATGTGTGTATGTGTTCACGTGTATGTGTGTATGTGTGTGAATGTATGTATTTGTGTGTGTATGTATGTATGTATGTGTACAGGTGTTCGTGTGTGTATGTGTGTTTGTGTGTGTATATATGTGTGCATGCATTTGTATATATATGTGTGCATGTGTGCATGTGTGTATGTCTGTGTGTGCATGTGTTCCTGTGTGTGTCCATTTGTGTGTGTACGTGTTCATGTGTATGTTTGTATATGTGTGTATGCATATGTGTATGCATGTACATGTGTGTATGTGTGTATATTATGTGTGTTGTGTGGTGTGTGTATGTATGTGTGCATGTGTTCCTGTATATATGTATGTTTGTGTATGTGTTCATGTGTATGTATGTGTGCATGTGTGCACACTCATTCATGTGATCATGCATGTGTTTGTGTATATGAGTGTGCATATGCATGTGTGTGTGTTTGTGTGTATGAGTGTACATATGCATTGTGTGTGTACATATGGATGCATGGGAGAGGTTTATGTGATGCACTCACCCACAGTGCATGTGTAAAGTACATACATGGATGCCTACTATCTTTATTGCTCTCCTTTTTGAGACAGGGTCTCCCTTGAAACTGGAAGCTGTCCATTTTGAACAGACCTAGCTGGCCAACCTGGGTATACCCCTGTTACTGCCTCTGCCAGAGCTGGAGTTCCAGAGAAGTCCGTTGAGCTTCCATGAAAGACCTAGCCCCAGGTCTGCATGCTTACAACAGAAGTGCATTACCACAGTGAGCCACTTCCCTCTCTCCCCTTGGCTCATTTGTCGTTACACTGTTGGGAGAAGACTAAGTCAGGTTACAGGAATCCAGGAGAATCTGAAACATGAAACACTGAGCATGCTTAAAGATGCCACTCACCAGGGACAGCATCCAGACTTCAGAAGCCTTGTCTCTTCTGAAGGTCCTGCACCAAGCATGCACCCACCCCCACCACCCACCACCCACCTCCACCACACCTCCACCACCACCACTACCCCACAATGTCTCTCCACGTTCTTCCTGTCTTATCAGGTCTCCTCCCAACACTGAATGTTTTATTGTCCCATCTAAGCCCCGTGTTATCCACCACACTATCTCAGCATGAAAAATCTTGCCCTCGACTCTTGCTTTTGTGCAGTCTGCTGCCCTCCTATCAGTCCAGATCATTTCTGTGTTTGGACCCCACACTCCCACCCCACACTTCCGTGAACTGGGGGAGGCTGTGCCCACCCTAGCATTCCTTCACATCCTGGACATGAAAGCAGTTGTGAAACCTGCAGATCCTCCCCGATTTATTTCTCTTTACCTTCCATCGCTTCCACTTTGATGTCAGTAGAATATTTGAAGGAAAAGAATCTAACGTGACCTACTACCCCATCATGACAAGAAAAACAATTACCAGGGTGATGGAGCGCAGAGAGCAGATGCCGATGTGGGTGAGCCAGGTTTGCTTTCTGAACTCTTGTCCCTCCCCAGGGTTGACCACAAGGTCCCACTTCTAGAAGCTGTTCAGAGCTCCCACTTACTGAATTAATCAGGGTCCCATGACCCCTTCCCAAGAGGCAGGAGATCTTTCTCTCCCACCCCTTCCTTCAGGTTCTCAGGAGAGTTCAGTGAGAGCCCCAGACTCCTTCCAAATCCAAAGTCATATAAAAGGCTGGGTGGTGGAGTGGGCAGAAGTGAATGAACTCTGGAAGTACAACCTGTCTTCTTCCCAGGCCAGCCAGCCAGTGATGTTCTTTGCCTCAGAGAAGGCCTCATCTCCATCTTGTCCATACCCCAGATCCTGGGAGGACTAGGACATTCCCAGCATCTCCTCTTACAACTTACAACTTGCACCTTTGAACAGAAGAATCGTAGTGTGTGTGTTTGTGTGTGTGTGTGTGTGTGTGTGTGTGTGTGTGTGTTGTCACAGTGAGCTGGAAAATTGCTGGAATGTGTTACATTAGAATGTCAGTCCTCCGACAGAGGTTCTGGTTAGTCAACAAAATGTTGGAATGGGTATGAGGACTATCTTGTACCTCACAGATACAAATTGGCATAATTAAGCTCTAATTGTATTTTGAGAGAAAAGTTTCATTTTAACAGGAAAGGTGATATGTAGGAGGAGCTAAGGTGGGAGGAGTACTGAGAGGAAGAGAAGGAGTAAGAAGAGGAGGAGAAGGAGAGGAGAGGCTAGGTGATGAGAGAGAGAAAGAGGGGGGAGACAGGGAGGCAGATGTTCATGCATCTCCACCAGTCAAAGATAGTTGATATATCTAGGTTGGGTAGTGGGTTACACCTCTGATTGAGCAATACCAAACTTATAAAGCCTATGATTAACATTTTTTAAAAAATGTATATGTGCAAAAAGAAAAAGGGGGCATGGGATAGGGGTTTTCTAAGGGGGGGAATGGGGAAAGGGGATGGCATCTGAAGTGTAAATAAAATATCTAATAAAAAAATAAAAAAACCAAACAAACAAAAAAAAAAGAATGTCAGTCCTCCTCCTCTTCTTGCACACCAGGAAGTAATTCCTCTCACCTGCTCCTTGCTGCTCATGCTTAGCTCTTTGCTTCCTCAGCAAGGAAGGAGAGGTAGAACAGGGGTTCAGAAAACAGGCAGCCTGAAGTACCTTGTTGCCTTGTTCATTCTGCCCTCTGGACTCAGCATTCCAAGTAGCTATCAATCAACCTTCAGAAGGGGCTTATGACCTGCCCCACCTGCAGACGTGCTTCACAGCCACACACACACACACACACACACACACACACACACACACACACACACACAGCGCATGGCCATATCCTACATGCCCTAGCTCTATGACCTCTCCCTGTCATTCATGTGTCTAGTGGACTCCTTCAGAAATGTCTCTCTAAAAGAGCACCTGCAGCCCTCCGCATCCTCTCCTCTTGTGCCTTGCATTATTTCTGTCATCCACTCTATCTAGAATTCATTTTCTGTAGATTACCTTGATTTTCTCTTCCTTCCCCAGAATGTCCATGGAAGCAGTTGTTTTATTGCATGTGCACAACCTGACTCATTAGCAGCTGAATAAAGTGTGTGTGTGTGTGTGTGTGTGTGTGTGTGTACTCACACAAGTGCACCACAGTGTGCAAGTAGAGGTCAAAGGACAACTGACGAGTTTCACATCTCTCCTTCTACCATGTGGGTCCCCGTGGTCAATTCAGGGCCTCAGGCTTAGAAGCAAGTGGTTCCACCTGCTGAACCCTCTCCCTGGCTGAATGCATTTTGATTCATTCATAAGGAAGCACTTGGTGTGAGCCGAAAAGGGTCTACTGGCAAATCTTGATGCACTGAGCTCTTTGACTTTATTAGAGCGGGTAACAGTTTCCGGGGCTTACTGTGTAATTAGCTTCTGCAGAGTTGGGACACCCCCAAAAGCCAGGGATTCCCCCAGTGAGAGTAATGAAGATACCTCAGAAGGAGGTTGGTTGACAGACAAACTCTCTGCAAAGGACACCACAGAGACCCAGGAAGTAAACGTATACCCCCAAGTCATAAGCATGTACTGAAGAGCAATGTATATTCTGCAGGTCATACCTCAAATTCCACTGTTTACGGAGGAAGTACGACTGCTGACAAGCATAAGCCGCCGAGAAATATGACAGGCGTCATGAGCCCTGACAGAGGAGCAGTTCTCGGACTGGAAGGCTTGATGTGGAATCTTGCTGTGTCTGCTTAGATATTTTTAACCCATAAAAAATGTTTCTTTTTCAGTATTTGCCTAGAAAGGCAAATGATTCCAAAGGGAGAATAGACCATACAATGGAAAAGTGTCTCCTGGTAGTTGTGTAACTCGGGGAGTGAAACCTGGGCTCTGGCTGTACTCTGTCAGTCTCCCTTGCTGACACTTCGAAAATTGGTTTTCATGGGCATTGTGATTTCAGGGCCTCCTCTTGCCCTAGGCGTATGTCTCTTGGAGTTACATATGCCCTAAGAAAATGTGCATGGGATGATGGGTATCTTGCTGAGGGGCACATTGGTATGTGATTGTCTCCTGTCCCCTGTCCAGGTTAACCTGGAGGCTGATGTTGAAATGAAGGTAGAGATGGCAGCATGACCCTCAGTAGACTCCTACCCTCCTCTGTTCTAACCCATCCTTGGTGTCGTACTGTGGGGCTTGCATTATGCACTGAGATTGTGGGGCTAGTGTGTTACAGCAGCAGACCTAGCCTAGCCTGACTGTAGCACCTACATACATTCTTCACTCACTCACTCACACACCCTTGTGGTTGCCACTACAGCCTGGGAACCTCATCATGGAGATGCAACAATAAGACCTGGGTTCACAGCTCAGCTGCAAAAGCAGATTCCAAAGCTAACTTGCCTGGTTCCAGATTAGATCCTCTTTCCCACTCTACTGTGTTACCTTCCACCCGGGAAGAAAGTTAACTCTTCTATTTTTCCAAATCCTATGGAGCCCACAGCCAGTCCTTGTTCTGCAGTTTGATCTGCTGTGGTCTACGGTGTTGTGGGCAAAATGATTTCACGAAAAATGCATAAACACTTTATTTTCTCCCCGAGAAGAAGGCTAAAGGATGGGCCTGCTGTAAGCTGTGGAGCTGTGGAAGAACTGAGCATGGGCCACAGTGAGGTCAGGAGTGCCCACGGAGCTTGGATTGGCAGAACGGCCTTACCTGGCCAAGCCTAGTGTCATCAAGTGTATATTAGGCCAGACCTTATAAAACTTGGGTTCCAATCTGTCTGGACCAACCTTGATGAGTCACTTCTCCAGGCCTACCTACCAGATACCTCCCTTCTCATTCGCCTCACCTTGGGAGCTTTAAAAAGACCACGATCTGCCCACCCCAAGGGGTTCTGATTCAGTGGGCCAAGGGTGGGCACTAGGCCTTTGAAAATAACTGATACCAAGACAGACTTGGGTGCCATGTACTATGTGTCCTTGCAGGATGCCCTTCTCTTATTTCCATGTTTGGTACACACTGTCATGGTGGGTCCTGGAGTCCGTGTCAGTCCTAAGGAGAAACATGTCTGAAGCCTCTGACAGGACTGTGTGGCTTCTCAAGTCAGAGGCTCTGAAACAATAGGATTCTGAGGGGCATCCTCTTCCTCCCCTTCAGGGATGCTATGGGAACTGGATACCCTTCCCTGAGTATGAGGAGCTGGAGGGACTGGAAAACTGTTGCGCAGAGGCCTCCCTAGGCATCATGGCAGACAGACTGGGGTGGGCTGGGGTGCCATCACCCAGGGAGTCCTCACACCTTTTCATGGACACTGGTCTTACTCTCCGTGATATCCGCTGGACAGCATTCTCCTGGCTCCCACACACCTGTCCAGCCCACCTTCAAGGCTTCTTCTAACTGTATCTCTATAGACCTTTACTCCACAACTTCCCAGTCTCTTGGATCCATCCCCTGCCATCAGTGAGTGGAAGAGAAACTGCAGCCATGCCAAAGAACTGGTAGAAAGACCTCCATTTTCCCAGCAGCCTCCTGGCATAAACCAAATCCTCTGGGCTGGTGTGCTATGGCCGTCCAGATTGCTGGGTCCTTGCCCAGCCTTCATGCCAGACTCCACACCAGAGAGGGGCACGTGGCTGCTGCAGTTGATGTGCACATTCCAGTTCCTAGGAGTCTAATGGAAACATGCAGTAAATTAGCCACCCAATTAAGGCAATTGAAGCCAAGCCCAATTTGCGTATGGACACAATGCGGCTTAATGGGAATGAGAAAGCCTCACCTGGTTACCATGAGAATCTGAGCCACACAGGGACATCCAGGAAGGTGGTAAGCAGGCAATCATACTCTGCGATGCCTGGGGGCACTTAAGTGTGCTCACTGGCTGCCACTGCCCTTCTCACAGCGTGACCATTCCTTGCTGCCTCCACTCCATCCAGGCTGCACAATGCCAGGTGTTATGATCCAAATTGCGACGTTCTCCATAGTGTCTGAGCACTGGACCCAAACTGAGACTTGGCCCTCTGCTGGAGGTGCTGTTTGAGAAGGTGTAGTGAGAATTCTGGAATTTTGGTTTCTTAAAAACAAACAAACAAAAACACCACAGAAATATCATACGAATATATTTTCATCAATCCCAGGTGTGGGGATACGGGACTGCTTCATAGCAGCTGACTATGATTTGCCTCGTGCTCTAGCAGAGGTGTGGTTTTGCCAGCCTCAGATAGTTTCTGCAGCCGTGCAACGTTTGGAATTCTGGGAACTTTTCAGAGAGTATATAAATGCTAGCCCACTGATAGGCAGGGTGGGTGATTGCTGGTCATTTAGAGGGCAGGCTGAAGTTTGTTAGTAGTCATGCTCAAAGAAGAAACAAAAGGAGAGAAAACAGATTAAGGGATCTGATCTCTCTCTGTCTCTCTCTGTCTCTCTCTCTCTCTCTCTCTCTCTCTCTCTCTCTCCCTCTCTCTCTTTCTCCTCTAGTCTTCTTTCTCTCCTTATCTAGTGGCAGGGGGTGAAACAGGAGTGGGGATGGGGATAAAGAGTGGGAAAAAGAAGATGCTACAAAGTATCAAAGACCAACTACATTTAGAAGTCAGTGCCTTCCGGGGAAACTGAACTTCTTGGAGTGGGAAAATGGGCGTTTTGTTGCTCAGTCCCATTTCCTGCCCACACCTGTTTCCTGAGTGGGGGTCCAATGTGACTAGCTAGCCTCACATCTTTATTGTCATGATGGATTGAGTCTCTTAGGAACTGTGAGCCAGGATAAATCCTTTCTCCCTTAAGTTGCTTCTCTCAGGGTGTTTGACCACAACAGCGGAAGAATAACTAAGCCACCAAGGATGTTCAGTCTCGAGGGGCCCCACACCCACACAGCCTCCTGTGCTCATCTCCCAAGAACTGTGGCCTTTTCACTCTTCACTTATGTCTCCTTATGTCTTACAGTTTGTTCTATAATGTGCTTTAAAATGTGAATGTCTAGATTGTAAAATCTCGAGGGGCAGACCCCAAGCATTATTCATTAATGTATTTTATTTATATTCATACAATAGGTATGTATCTCTGTTCCAGATACTTAAAGACCTCAGATTGGAGAGTATATGTCTTCCAATTTTTATTTGATAAGTAGTTCACTCAGTTTACCAACACATATATTTTGGACACTGCTCTTCGTCAGACACAAAGGATAAAATGATTAACAAGGCAGATGCCCTGAGAATTTGATATCTCACAAACAGTCCTCATCCTCATGACCAAAGAAGCCATAAAAAGGGGGTATTTACAGAAACAAGTTGCCTGTGGACCCTTTTGTCAACAATGGGGGAAGGTCCTATACTCTATAATAGAATGGGGAAGTTCCCACTGCCCTCATCTTAGCCAGGTAATATTGAAGCCCAGTGCATTTCTCACACATTTATGAAGGTGCTGGTGTGAACACGGCCAGTTGCATAAGGCTGTGCGTATGCACCCTCATGACCATACGCTGTTTGTGTGTTCACTGTAATACTACTACAGTTATTCACTAGTGTTGGACAGTGGACTCCTTGTACGTATAAAAGGTTCCTGCCTAGCAGTTTACAAGTTATGCTGACAACCTTGTGTGTCTTGTGTTTCTTGTGTGTCTAGATGGCAGCATTTTCTCTCGTGCCTGATTTAACCCACTCTTATTTCGTCTATCACAGTCCTAGGAGCAATAGGCTAAATCACAGCTCTCACAGCAGTAGGAAGCACACTGTATAGTCCGTGCGTGCAGGGGACTGTGCGGCCAGGTTTGTGTAGCTGTTGTCTGTAATTGTTCACAGAACGACACAGTTACCTAAGAGTGTAATTCCTAGTACACACCCTTTAACTGTGTGCCATGTGTGTCTGTGGTAATCAGAAGTGATAGGTGTTTGAAAAGAATTTCAAAGATAATATGTGAATTTGTACTGTCCTGATTGCCTTTGTCAGCTTAGCAACAGTCTCCTGGGGGTAGGGATGGAGGTGGGGGTGGGGGTGGAAGAGTCTTATTTGAGTAATTGTCTTTGTATGTGGACATGGCTGAAAGTTTTCCTGATTGAAGTGGCATAGGAAAGCCCAGCCGACTGGGTATGACACTTTCCCTCAATAGGTAATCCTGAGCTGTGTAACTAAGCAGGAGCCTGTGAGTGAGCCTGTGAGTGAGCCAGCCAGCAGCGTTTCTCTATGGTTTCTGCCTCAAGCTCCTGTGTGAGTCCCTGCTCAGACCCCATCAGTGATGGACCATGAGCTGAGGCATGTGAAGGTAATAAACTCATTCCTCTTGAGTTGCTTTTGGTCGAGTGCTTTATCATAGCAACAGAGATCAAATCAGGACACATCCTCACTTTAAGAAGACAAAGAGAAGAGGCTGGAGAACTGGTTCAAGAATTAAGAGCACTTGTTCTTGCGGAGGGCCTGGGATCAGTTCCCAGCACCCACATGGCTGTTCAAAACCATCCATAACTCCAGTTCCAAGGAACCCAAGGCTCACTTCTGACTTCTGAGGGCAGCAGGCACACACATAGTGCACAAACATGCAGATAAGACACTCATACACATACACTAAAGGAAATAAATCTTGTTTTAAATTTTTCAAAGAAGATAATCAAGGGAAAATTCCCTTGAGCACCAGCCTGGACTCCACTGTCCTCACAGAAATAGTGACCACTAACAATATGCATCCTTTATATATCTTCCTATGCATTTACAGGTCTATGCAAATGTGCATCCTGCATATATTTTTCTATACATTTACAGGTCTATGCAAATGCCTTTGCAGGTATTTTTCTCAGAAATAAAGTCACAATTCACGCTTTCATTAACTTATGACTCAGCATAGGATCTCAGAGTAATATCTGTTTTGTATACACAGTCAGTGCTTGGCAACTGCTGAGCTTCTAGGCCTTCCCACAAGGCCCACCTCATGCTGAGCCCCCACGACCTGGGCCACACTCTCTGCCTCCATCTGTTAATGTCAGGGTGCTTCAGTGGACTCTGAGTATGAAGAAGAGCAAACAAGGCCCTATTTGCCAGCTCGGTGCCATTACGAGTGTCACCTCCCCTGGACCACTGAATGTGTAGACTACGGTCTTTACCCCCAGCTCCCACAATCTATCACTTCATTTTTCCTGGAGTGGCATGATGCTCCCTAGAGCACATTTTTGATATTTGTTCGATTTGAGACAGTTCCAGGCTCCATTCCTTAACTTTCATCTAAAACGTAGTTTTAGCCCCTCTGGGGACATCTACAGAATAGACACAGAAAGCCATGTCCCAGACATGTCCAGCTCCAGACTACCTCTAAGGCTGGAGTAAATTGGTGGTTGAAGACCAGGAGTCTAGCTCCCACCCACCACCTGCCCTGGACACACTGGGAAGGCAGACAGAGGTGGCAGGCTCTGTGATATCAGTCCAAGCTGTGATAGAAACATTTGGGTGACTGGAGACTTCCCCTCTTCCCCAAGTCCAGCCCCTTACCGTGCTGTGGGAAATGCTATTTTCACCTTTGCCCTCTATTCTTGCTTCTGCCATATACCAGGCGGCCCCTCTGCCTACAAAATCCTACCCTCTTCATATGTACAGACACAACCCTTCCATGTGGTCCGTGTTATCTCAGCCATTGTAAGACCAAAGACAAAAGCTTCAAGAAACCACCAAGTAGACAGGGACACCCAAAAAGCTTGTTATCTGTCTCCAGGAAGCCCGTGTCTCAGGCCTGCACAATAGCTGGGTGCTTTCCAGCTTTTAAATCTGTTTGAGGAAATTGGAAGATGACAGGGATCCTTGCAATTGTTTTTTTGGGGGGTGGTGGGGGTGGGGGGGAGAAGCAGACAAAATTAACTTCCTAGTTGTGTCACCTGATTTACTCCTAAACCACACTGTCTCCTTCTATTGACAGTGTGCGCCCCACCACCACCAAATAATAGATGGGGCCAGCTGGTCGTTATTGTAAAGATTTTTGACTTTTCTTCCAGCTCATTCCTCACACAGGAATTATTAAGATTAGACAACGCAATTTTGAAAAGAGAAATACAAGTCACTTTTAAAAAAAACACATCTGACATATTTTGTAGAATTTTTATTTTTACGCGTTGCCAGCCTTTTCCTCCTCCTTCCCCTGTAAGTACAGCCCTGCTCTCCGGTCCAACTGACGGGCTCCCGAGTCAGTGTAGCTGTTTCTAATTATTGAACCTCTAGAAGCCGTTCCAGGCAGCTGTTTAGCGTTGTGTTCCCACCACCAAAACCTGAGAGACAGAATTCTTGGTTACAAAATGCTAAAAGTTAAGGGTTGAGAGACAACTTCCATTATAAACCTCCTGGTTTCACTCACTTATAATTGTCCAGAAATTGTCCTTTTGCTCCAAATCATTCCATGCTCTGTTTCCACCCCAGGGATGAAATTGCTTGGAAAGTCTGAACAAAAGTGGTTGAGCCAGTTTGGAATCGGGCAGCTTGGGGGAGAATAGCTTTCTTCAGCCGAAAAGCAAATAACGTGTATCTGCCTGTGGACACCCCCAAAACATACGTCCCTTATTGTGTCAATCCCCACCCCCTCCCCTCCCCCATCCCCGTGTGGGTGGTCAGCTTCATCCGGGGCAGGAAGTATCTGTGCTACGAGTGTAGTGGAAATAGCGGTTTCAAGAACTAAACCAGAGGCAATGATAGAATATCGGAAGGTCCTAGGATGCCAGGACAGGCAGAGGCGCTCACACTGAACTGTGTATAGACTGGCTTTCCTGGACTAGTTGTCCTATCAGCGATGGTGTGCTGTGGTTAAAAGCATGTGAAGTACTGAGAGACAATTCTTGAGTTTGACTGTGGGGTTTGCCCATAACTAGCTACAGCTAACTGAGTTAAATAAACTTTCTTGAGGGTTGAAACGGGAATGGCAGCAGCCCCCGCCTCCCAGAAAGGCTTTGATGACAAAGGAGGAGATGCATACAGAACGCTGGTCTGGAAGGTAAGAGGTACAGCGGCCTGTGCCCAAGTGGCTGTGGTACCATTTATCCACTGGGTTAATATCTCCGCTCCTCATCTTCTAGCGGATTCCCATCTCATACCGGCGACTGCTCTCTTCCGTTTCACATTAGGAAACCAGTCTCCCCTGTCTCAGCCATATTATTAAGTGTTCTATCCCCGCAGGTATATCTGGGATCTAATTCCAAAAAACTTGATCTGTGGTCACTGCCAACAGGTTTCTGACAGAACTTGGGCACCAAGGGCCTCTCTCTCTCTCCTCTCTCCCAATGCAGGTCTGTGGCCGCTGCCGCGGTCTCTGAGTTCACATGTGCATCAGTCCTGCTGTGCCTGGAAGATGATGTTTCCCTGGCATCATCAGCAACTCTGGCTCCTACAGTCTTTTGCTTCCTCTTCTGCATGGTTCCCCGAGTCTTGAAGGGGGAGGTAGGGTGTTGACATTCGACAAAGATATCCCATTCAGGACTGAGTGTGACAATGTCTTAAAGTGCCACAGAGTGGACGACCAAGAGACCAAGAGAATCATTCCCATGGTGTGGTGGTTTGTGTGAGAATGGCCCCATAGAATCATATATTTGCATCCTTAGTCCCCAGCTGGTGAAATATTTTAGAAGAATTAGGAGGAGGTGTGGCCTTGTTGGAGAGGAAGTGTGGCCTTGTTGGAGAGGAAGTGTGGCCTTGTTGGAGAGGAGGTGTGGCCTTGTTGGAGAGGAAGTGTGGCCTTGTTGGAGAGGAAATGTGGCCTTGTTGGAGAGGAGGTGTGGCCTTGTTGGAGAGGAGGTGTGGCCTTGTTGGAGAGGCGATGTGGCCTTGTTAGTAGGCTTCAAAAGCCCATGCCAACGTTTCTCTCTCCCTCCCCCTCCCCCTCCCCTCCCCCTCCCCCTCCCATCTCTCTCTGCCTGCTGGATGGGTCAGGATGTAAAGCTCTCTGAAAAGCTCTCAAACACAGATCCAGAACCATGCCTATCTGCTTCCCACCATAAAGATCATGAAGTAACCATCTACACCTGTAAACCAGCCCCCAGTTAAATGCTTTCTTTTATAAGACTTGCCCTGGCCTTGGTATCTCTTCACAGCAATAAAACAGTGACTAAGACAAGTGGTTTCAGAGACTAGAAAGATCATGAGCAAAGCTTTGACAGGCTCTGTGACTGGTGGAGTCTACTTCCTGCCCCTAGGTCCCCGCTCACTGGGTTCTCACATGGCTTTAGGTCAGGGAAGTCTAAGGAGTCTCGTTCATAAGGACACCAATCCCACTCATGAAAACAGAGCCTTCCCTAAGGGCCCCAGGCAACCCCCAAAACCTCTTATGTGAAACCAGCACTGTAGGGGTCAGGAAATCAACACAGAAATCATTGAGGGTTGCCAGTGGGGACATTTAGTGTTCACATATGTATTACATACTTACCCAGATAAGAAAATAGTGACTGAATAGCCCAGTCATTAGGGCGTTTGCCTTGCTAGTAGGACCTGAGTTCAGTCTCCAGGACCCAGGAAAAAGAAGGTGGGCATGGTGGCACAGACCTGTAATCCCAGATGTGGAGAGGAGGAGGCAACTAGGTTTCTGGGATTTGTTAGACAGTCAGTCCAGTGTACATTTAAGAAATCCTGTCTCAAATATATATACGTGGATACCAACAAGAGTGTCTACAGAAGCACTGCAGGCCACCAGTGTGTCTGCGGGAACACTATACAACCAACGAGCACATCAGATAGTGCTAACACAGCACTGCTGAGGAAACTCAAAGCCAAGTAAAATGAAAACCAAGTAAAACGAAACCTTAAGGGAGGCGGATGACAAACCGTATACACACCTTAAAACATGGAAAGTAGTGATGGCCATGCATGTCATATGAACAGTTAACACGTGCAAGGACATTTTCGAGGACTGACAAGAAAAAAATAGGAGAAGTGAGTACCTCCGGGGGATTTAAACATGAAACATCTGGTGAGGAAGAGGTGGCTTGAGTGCTCTGTGTCATCCACCAGAGCGGCGGCTCTCAACCTTCCTAAAGCTGTGGCCCTTTAATACAGTTCCTCACATTATGGTGACCCCTGACCATAAAGTTATTTTGTCGCTACTTCGGTAACTGTAATTTTGCTGTTATGAGTCATAATGCAAATGTCTGATATGCAGGATGTCTGATATGCCAAACCCAAGGGGGTCGAGACCCACAGGTTGAGAACCACTGAACAAGAAGGACAAATTTGGATCTGTTCTTGGGTTAGCCAGTGCTGTCATGCCAAGGGGGGCCTGAACACAACCACAGAGGCATCCAGCATCCAGTTTCTTTAAAAAAAAAAAAAAGACAGGATTCTCCCTCCGTCTCCCTTTCCCCCTTTCCCCCTTTCCCCCTTTCCCCCTTTCCCCCTTTCCCCCTTTCCCCCTTTCCCCCTTTCCCCCTTTCCCCTTCCCCTCTTTCTCCCTTTCGCCCTTTCGCCCTTTCTCTCTCTCTCTCTCTCTCTCTCTCTCTCTCTCTCTCTCTCCCTCTCTCTCTCTCCTAGAACTCATCAAAGAGGCTAGACTGACTGGCTAGTGAGTCACCAGGATCTGCCTCAGCTTGCTAGAATTATAAACTCAGACCACCACCACACCCTGATTTTATTTTTGTATGGGTTCTGGGGATTGAACTCAGGTCCTGGTGTTTGCAAAGCAAACATTTTTTACTGATCGGTCCATCTCTCTAGCTCTAGGTGTCACCTTTATAATTGTGCCACTTAACAGTACCAAACCCATAGCATATATTATTCAGTCTTATTTAAATTGCACGTTTTTTAATCCTTCAGATTTTGAGCTAAGAAATCTGTCTTCTTTCTCTAGAACTGGTATCCAAGGCTGGGTGTGGTCTCTTGCTTCTACGTGAGATCTTGGAACACAAAGTCAGTTGATCTCTGACAGACATTATTGATTCACTAAAGTAAAGAGGCCTTAGAGGTGATTCGACCAGACTCTTCTATCATACAGCACAGGACTCTGAAGCCTTGTGAGGTACAGGACATGCTCACAGTGCCATATAGGCTGACCCTCCACCCTTCCTTCTGGTCTCTCTTCTTCCTGCCAGTTCCCCAACCTTTGCTAACTCTTAGGTGTGCTATAAGCGATTCTGTCTTCCTTGGAATGTCTGCATCTGGCTCCTTAGATTTGGAAAGTGCTGATCCCAGCCAACATTTTTATACCCTCATGGCTTTAAACTTAAAGGGCTATGGGGCAAAAGAAAACCTGATTCCCATTGAAAATGAATTTGACTGCTTCCAAATCACAGGTTCTACTTGTGGGAACATCTCTGTCTGTCAGTGACAATGGAAACATTTTTGTCAGAGTGGGATCCAGTCGTAAGTCTGAGAACTGCACTGGTGGTGACTGGGCAGGTCTTGTCTGTGTCCCATTCAGCTGCTAAGGAAGGGACTGTCTACCTGATATTTCTGTGTCTCCTCTGTGGGTGTCTTCGAGCTCTAGCCTTGACTCCTCCCTGGGGCCCATTTCCAAAAAGTCTGAAGCAAACATTCCACTGAATGACACAGATTTCAGGAGCTTCTGGCCAGAGTTGGAGGCCCTCCCAGGCTCTGGAAGATGCTTTCCCAGACAGGCGAGACTAATACAGTGAGCTAGCAGCAGAGGGCGCCCGTGCCCAGCTGTCGCCACGACTCAGCATTCAGCTAAAGATGGATATGGATTACTAGCTGCACAACCCAAGGAGTTTCCCCCGTGGGGACTCTGGGCCCACGGCCAGTTCCTCTGTGGTCTGTGGTCAGAGATGGCTATGTGCTCCAAAACTGTCACGGGAGACACTTTCATGGAGTTTTCCAGGGTGAGAGTGACTCTCTTCTGGTTGGAAAAGGGTCCCCCCCCCTTTTTTTTTGTGGGATGAGGTGGGGTGGGGGTGCGTCTCTTCACAAGCTGGCAGAGGCTTTTTTCCCCTGATCTTCTCTCCCTGGGCACCTTAGGAAAAAGGGAAGAGTTTAAATTTCCTTGCCACTACCCACCTAGCCCCTCCTAGTCCCAGCAACGCCCTAAATTAATCCTATAACAATCTTGATTCTTTCTCCAAGACCGTATAGCCTAAAGCCTTAGTCCAGTTTGAGGGAGGACCCTCCAGAAGCCAGCTGATAGAAGCACAGTAGGAGGCAGTGGTCACTCAGAGAAAAGATTTGATGTTTGGAAACAGTCAAGTCCCATTCCGTCCCAAATGTATTAAATAATGTAGGAAAGAAAACTAGGAAATATGAAAGAGCCGGCATGGTGCTAGTGCAGGTTGGGTAGATGGGAATGCTATGAGAATCTGTGTCACGTGGAGTTCTGTGGTTATTTAATGAGTTTTTACTGTAGAATAGTGAGACCACCTTCTCAGGTGGCCTCTAAACTGGTTTTAAAGACATTAGTCTGAAAGAGAACTAGCCAAAGAAAATATCCAGGAGCTGAACCTTCGGAATATGCTAGCCAACAGCTGGTTCGTCCAAGTCCCACATCTGTTTAAGAAGAGACCTTCCTTTATGTGCCTTATGTGCTCTTCAAATCTACGAGCTCCCCAGTCTGCAGAGCCTCCCCAGTCACAGCATAGGAGCGTGGAGGTCTTGAAGATCTCCCAGCATCTGCAGTGGCAGTAGCCATGCCCCTCAGTAATCTTTATTTCTTCATATTTAGAATGAAGAGATGCCATATGCATACATATGTGCACATACAAACACACACATACATTCTTTCTTTTAGGGGTTGAAGAATGTGTCTGGTGTGTGAAAGCCAGAGGTATCTTCCTCTATCTTTTTTTTTATCTGTTTTTAATTTTTAATCCTCTCTTTGTAGCTCTCCTCTGTCTCTCTGTCTCTCTGTCTGTCTCTGTCTCTGTCTCTGTCTCTGTCTCTCTCTCTCTCTCTCTCTCTCTCTCTCTCTCTCTCTCTCTCTCACTGGCTGGCCTGTGAGCCTCTGTGTTCCACTGCCACATTTTGCACTGCTTCAGAGATGTATCTTACTAGGGATAATAGCACAATGAAGAAAGGACAGACACACAAACACTTACAGAAAAGCCGGGATGTGGTGGGCTGTTCTCTCTCTCTCTCTGATGAAGAAACAGCAGCAGCAGCAACCCAGAAACTCATCGTGTTTATTTTATGCATCTGAATGAAGGAGCTGGGTTTCTTGTACACAGCTGAATAGGAAGGTGGGCTCCTGGTACACAGCTGAACAAGGAGGCAGGCTTGGCTCATCTTGGCAGGAAGTCTCCGTAGGGGAGCAGTCTCAGACTGCATTAATCCCGGAGAGGAAGCTATGGTTGGCCAGTCTGCACACACTGTCAACATTTGCACTGGAGCCAGAGGAAGGCTTGGCCAACTTCTTGAACCTGACCTGGAGCAGGCTTAGCCAGTTCCCATGGGTCTGAAGTATTGGGGTCCTTTACTCATTTGGGCTCATGTCAACAATTTATATTCAGTCAGGATCTCATCTGCTCTCTACAATCCACCTGTATACTTCTCACTGTGCTGGGGTCCAAAAGCATAGTGCCATGCTAGGCTTCTCCACGGATGCTGGGTAACTAAAATCAGATCATCATGCTTGTATGACAAGCTCTTTACCCACCAAGCTGTGTCCTATCATTTCAGTCCTAGATAAGTAATGCTATTAACTTTGATCTTAACGTTTTTTGTCTCATGTATGAATTCCCTTAAGGCAATGGACATTCCTGAATGTATTCGCTTACTGCCCACCATACCCCTGAAAAGTAATTTGACTGCTCACAGTCTGATTCTCCACCTCCTAGCCTGGCAACTGGATTGCTCTATGTGCAATGAATGAAATCAGTGGTACCAACTGTGGAAAAAATGGCAACTTTGAACTGGCTGCTTGGCACCAGACACAGAAGAAAGTCAAAGCAAACACACAGGCAGCAGCTGATTGGTGGAAGAGCTAGCCTGGCTAGAATGAGACTGCTGCAGATACATAAAGAAGGAGAAAACTAAAAACTAGTCAGGCAATAGTGGCACACGTCTTGAATCCCAGCACTCTGGAGGCAGAGGCGGGTGGATTTCTGAGTTCAAGGCTAGCCTGGTCTACAGAACTAGGTCCAGGACATACCAGGTTACATGGAGAAACCCTGTCTTGAGAAGAAGAAGAAGAAGAAGAAGAAGAAGAAGAAGAAGAAGAAGAAGAAGAAGAAGAAGAAGAAGAAGAAGAAGAAGAAGAAGAACAAGAAGAAGAAGAAGAAGAAGAAGAAGAAGAAGAAGAAGAAGAAGAAGAAGAAGAAGAAGAAGAAGAAGAAGAAGAAGAAGAAGAAGAAGAAGAAAGAGAGGAGAGGAGGGGAGAAGGAGGTGGAAGAGAGGAAGAGGAGACAACTAAGGCCTTTTTTTTAGGACCCAGCTATGGACCTAGCTATGATTGCCTTTGTCCTTATCATTTAGCTGATGTTTTGGACAGAAGACCTCGGAAAGGCCATGTGGGCTCCCTCAAGAGGAGAGTGGGATTGGTGTTATTGAGGTTGAAGGTGTGGAGATCCGAAGAAGGCTAAGTCAAGGGGATAGCTCCCTGGGGCCTCGGGAGAAAGGATTAGTGATCAGCGCAAGGCTGGGTTCTATCAATAGAGGATGCAAAGTCCTGGAGACTTCTATCCTAAGGAAGGGTTCTATTCACTGAGAGACAAAGCCCAGGATTCGAGCATAAACAGTGTTCTGGATGTTGGGGCTTTCAGGTAAATGCTAGATCCATAGACCAGGAAAGAATCACCAGGTTGTTAAGACAACAACTATACCAGCCTTTCAAGTGAATGGGTGTCAGTCCTTTTCTTCTTTTAACAGGTCTGGTTTTTCTAATGCTTTCTGTAAACTGTGCCTCTTACACACAGACTATGAAAGGCTTTATTTGATTTCCTACTTCAGCTTTCTAACCAGGTCTGTTACGTCCCTTCTCCCTGCCTGTTGACAATACTTAGGGAGATGCTCAAAACAGCTCATTTCTGTCACTGAAATGTCCAGTCTCATCCCGAGCTTGTGTCCATTCTATTGATCGCACGCTTTCATTACCATTGTTTGTTTGGGTCTTCCTTTCCTCTGCCCACTGGAGAACTAACTGTTTGAGAAAGTGAGCTACATTCATTTCCTGCGGTTGAGAGAAACTGCTCTGAGTAGACCAACTCTAAGGAGAAGGGTTTGTTTGTAGCCCATCATTGTGGAGAAGTCAAGATAGGAAGCTGAAGCAGCCGGTCACATAGTAGTCAAGAGCAGAGAGAATAAATGTATGCCCGTCTACTATTCAGCTCAGGAACCAAGGAATGGTGCTGCCCACAGTGGACTAGGTCTTTCCACACAATTAACATAACCACGGCAATCTCCCCCACAGACAGGCACATAGGACAACCTGATCTAGACAATCCGTACTGAAACTCTCTTCCCAGGTGATTCTGATGAGACAGGCTGACTCCATGACAGGCTTCAAATTGGCAGTTCAGATTAGGCCTAAAAACCTAGGCTTCAGGCAGCTAGTCAGAAACTGCCCTGCCATCAGAAACTGCCCCACCACCTGTCCTAAAGCAAGGACAATAGGTCAGCAGTTTCCAGACAGTCCCCCAACCATAATAGAATACCCTTAGAGATAGAGTAAGACAAAGCCCATCTACCCTGGAAGTCCCCTATTGTGCTTTATTTAAATCAGGCCTGCAAGCTTACTTGAGTGTCTCTCTATCTTGGTCATTGGAGACCCCAGCATGCTGGACTTCTGCAGACTAAAACACTCTTTGTGTTTACATTCTATTTGAATCCGGGTATCATTCTTCAGTGACTAATGGACCCTTACATTTGGGGGCTTATCTCAGATTCACTGGAGATTTCCCCCCCAAAAAAATAGTGGAGTGTTTTTTTTCTGATCATAAAGAGGTCAAGAAGGACAAGGCAATCAACTGGCCAGAGGCAACAAAGGATGCTCTTCCAACCCTCTGCCAGAATTTGTCCTCTCCCGCAAATTTTTCTTTAATTCCTAAAATGGAGCAGGCACAAAGCACCCCACTGGGCTTGGTCCTGAGCTGAGTCACAGAAGACTATCTGGTTGTTCATCTCCACAAACTACCCATCTTTTGCAGGAATGAATGGCCCACCTATAAAGTAGGATGGCCTGAGGAGGGGACTTTTCATCTCCCCATCATTTACAGGGTGAAGGTTTAGTTTATGAGGCCTGGGGCACCCAGACCAAAACGCTGTGGTTCTTGCAGCTCCCCATCCTTCTTTCTCTAAAGAAGGGTCAGCCTCCACCCCCTGCCTTACTCACCCGTTCTGCTCCCAAGGAGAATCTTTGTCCCCTTTCTTATGTTCCTGCTGCTGCTGCCCCTGCCCAGGTAGCACAGGTGGAGGGAGGAGAAGTCTCTGACTCCCCTGACTCTCCTGACTCTGAGAGACCCTAAGGGCTTTCTCCAAGTCCCATACCCTCCTTACAGCTTCCTCCTCTCACCTGTGGTCAAGGCTAGGCCAAGCTCCATTCTCTACCCACAGAAACATTCTTGAGTAAAAATTCTCGGAAAAACCGCAGAATGTATTGACTGCTAGTCACCAACCCTCTGGAAAGTCCCAGGTAGAGTTCAAATTCATGTCATGATCTGCCCATGCTTGCTAGCCAATAGATTTAAAGTTCAATATGCTTAGCCAATAAGTTTGAACTGTAAACTTGCTGATGTAACCTGTGCCCCTAAAAAGTATAAAAACTGCTTGTAATAGCCATTCAGGGTTGCCTTCTAGTCACTCGCCTTGAGGGACTAGTTGAAGGTTGACCCCAATGTGCCTGAAAAAAAAAAAAAAAAAAAAAAAAAAAGAACCTCTTGCTTTTGCATCGATCTTCATCTGGTGTCTCACTCAGGAGCATCTCAAAGTAAGTACCATTGACCGAGAGTTGGGGGTCTTACAACTCCACTTGGAATTCACCTCACATTAGGGCCAGTTCTGCCCAGAGAGTCAACTCTACTATGGCCTTACCCCTCCAGACTACAGGACCCCCAGATGCTCAGGGGAGGCTGTTCATGACATATGTGTCATTTGCCAGTAATGATCCTCACAATTAGAAGCTGCAGGACTCCCCATTTTTAGAAAGACCATCAGCTTTCACAGGTCCTCTAGATTCAATCATGCTGACTCACGAGCCCACAGGTGTCAGCAACTGCTCCAGGTCCTCATCATGATGGGGGGGGGGGGGGAGGAGGAGGAGATCTCAAATTGATTCCTGGAGCAAATGGGCTGCCCACTGAAGTTCAGGCTGGAATCTATGCGGCCTTTTCTTTAACTTGACCCAGCTGGAATTTTTACACTGCTGTTAAAAGTAAAGAGAGGCTCCAGGTCTTCCACCAGATTCTGGTGCCATACCCCCCCACCCCAGAGGCTGCCAGATGGCCCACAAATTTATCTAAGGTGAGCCAAGTGATTGGGGAGAAAAGAAGAGCCCCAGGGAATATTTAGACTTTTCAAAGCCTATAGGACCTATTCTGCTTTTGACCCAGAAGCCAGAGAACACCAGTTAGCCATGGTTAATGAGGCTTTTGTTAACCAAACTGCCCCTGACATCCATTGGAAGCTTTGAGTGGTTTTTCAGCCTGCCTCTCGCACCCAAAAGCCCGCCTCTATTTGCCTTTGAATGGCAAGACTTGGAGAGAGACTTCAAGGGACACCTAATTTGGGCAAGCCTATCTCAAGGATTCAAGAACTCACCCACCACCTTTGAGGAGGCCCTGCATGAGGACTTGGGTGAATACCAGTAGGCCCACCTGCAAACACCTGTGCTCCAGTATGTATTGCGAGCCCCCGACTTGGAGACATGCCGGGAGGCCACACAAGACCTGCTACAGGAGCTGAGTCAACTTGGTTACCCAGTAGCTGCTAAGAAGGCCCAGCTTTATCAACTTGAGGTCACCTATCTGGGGTATATATTCAAGGGGGACCAGCCAACGCATGCTGCTGGACACACTGGACGCAAACTATTCTTAGCATCCTAGTTCCATCAACCCTAAGGCAAATACAGAAATTTCTGATATCTGCCGGATTCTGTAGACTTTGGGTACCAAGGTTCATTGAGATAGGCAAACCATTATATGAGGCTACCAGGGTTCAAGAAGACAAACTAGAATAGACCCTTGAGATGGGCATGGCTTTTAAGACTCTAGGAAAAGCCTTATTGAAGGTGTCAGCCTTGGCCCTTCCAAACTTTCACAAACCTTTCTACCTGTATGTGGATCCCGAACTTTGGGACAATGGAAAAGATCTGTGGCTTATTATCTAAGAAGCTGAAGCTGGTGGCTCAAGGATGGCCGGCCTCCCTCTGAATCATAGCTGCCACTACCCTGCTAGTCAAGGATGCTGACAAAATAACCACGGGGCAGGAACTTGTTATCACTACCCCAGTGCAATTTAGGGGACGCTCAAGGATCCACCCAGCCAGTGGCTGTCCAATGCCAGACTGGTGCACTTTCAGGCTCTACTTTTGAATCTCCCTCACCTAAGAGATAACCAATCATCTGCCCTAAATCCAGATACCTTGCTACCTGATCCATCCTCAGACATGCAGCATGGCTGCTCTATAGTTCTGGAGCACATCCCGAGCATCATGCCAGACTTGACTGACATACCCTAGCCAGACGTTGAACATAACTACTTCACGGATGAGAGCAGCTTCATCCAGAGTTGAGTCAGGTATGCAGGGGTGATGGTAATGGACCTTAGACTCTGTTATTTGGGCAACCGTGTTGCTGAGAACTTCAACCCAGAAAGCTGAACTGAAGTCTCTAACCCAGGCTTTAAAACTGGCATAAGGAGCCATAGCTAACATTTACACTGACCGCAGATGGAATTATTGACTGCTGAAGGAAAAAACATCAAAAATAAGAAAGGAATACTTGCTTTGTTGGAGGCATTATGGGTTCCTCTCAAAGTGGCCATAATTCATTGCCCTGGGCACCAGAAAAGGACATCAAAAATAACCTGAGGGAATAGGCTAGCCATTAAAGCCAAAAGGGAGGCCACCCAAGCTTCCACTGTCTACGTCCTACTGTTACAGGATACATGCTGCCTCCAGAGAATGCTTGGTGGGCTTGTACCTCAGGGCCTACTCCATGCATTTATGGCCTGGTTGTAAATACAACTGAGGAGTTTTATGTTCTAGTACAGCTTGTACCCAGAGTGACTTATTACTCTAGGGAAGATGTCTTCAACCAGCTAGCACCTCCAATCAGGTTAAAAGGGTAGCCATTTCCCCTGTGTTATTAGGTTCTCTCCTTGACATAGGGCTGGTCAGAGCTGCTAGTGTAGGGACCTCAGTCCTAATACTCCAAAATAAAATTACAAGCCCCTATGGATGACTATAGATGCAGATGTACAGGAGATGGGAAAGTCCATCATGGCCCTGCAGCATTCCCTGTCCTCCCTGGCAAACATGGTCTAAAGAGGCCCAGACTCGTTCCTGCAGCAGGGAGGACTCTGTGCTGCCTTAGGTGAGGAGTATTGTTTCTATGTTGACCACTCAGGGATGGTCAAAAAAAACCCATGGCTTTAGTCAGAAAGAGACAACAAGACAGATCCTACTACTGTTAGCTTTAACTTGTGGTCCCTACATAATCAATACTTTAGTCAGGTTTGTTAAGGAACAGATTTATTAGACATCTCAAGGATTCGAGATGGCCCAAAACTGAAGGGGAAAATGATGAGACAGGCTGACTCCATGACAGGCTTCACATTGGCAGTTTGGGAGATTAGGCCTAAAAACCCAGGCTTCAGGAAGCTGGTCAGAAAGTGCCCCACCATCAGAAAGTGCCCCATCATCAGAAACTGCTCTACCATCAGAAACTGCCACACCACCTGGCCTGAATCAAGGACAATGGGACAGTGTCAAATAGGCACCACCCATCACAGAAGGATGACAAGAAACTTTTTCAAGTGCATGGGCAGGTGACCACTTGTTCAGGAAGTCCCCCTCCCTCCCAAAGACCTTGCCACTGCCCAGAGAGTAGGTAATACTTGCTCAGTGTAGACTAGTGACATGTGCAATACTGCCCTCTTTCTAACCCCAAGGGCAAATCCAAGATGGAGCCCTGTCTTTAGAGGCCAGTCTCTGTGTTTATAATAGTCCAACCCTTTTAAGCATTTCTTGCTGTCTGCTGTGTGCGTGAAAGTCTGTTCCTGCTGTTTAGTGAGCAGCTAGCCAGGAAGGTCACACCTCAGCCTCCTCTTATATTAGGCAGGCATCCATTTAGAGAGTCTTTTTGTTCTCATATTTGGCTTGGGATAGGCTCACTCCACCCCCAACAAGGACAGGAATAAAAGCCTAGCACTCTTCCCCCAGATAGTCCCCATTCTCTGGACATTTCCTTTTTCATCTCTGTGGCTTGCGAAGAGTAAAAAAATAATAATAATAATAAAATAAAAGGGAGGAAGGGAAGAACCAAAGTGGTTGACTCTGAAAGATGCTTGAGATGTCTCCAGCCCAGCTCAGTCTCTGGCTCCAGCCCTGGACCACAAATCCCAGTACTAGCCTATACCCGAATCCCCCTCCTTCACATCCCAGAGAACTTCCCAGCTTCACAGTAACACACCACACACTTCAAGCAGTGCCAATATCATATTTATTATTTTCTTTTCCATTTGTTTGCTTTCCATGGCAAGTGAAAAAATAATTTAAACCAATTATATGTACAGAGGCTTGGCTACTCTTTCCAAGAACTGCCAGAAAGACCTCAGCCCCTTAAATAGCAAAGAAGGGTCACCTTTAACAGCCATACAAAACTCCACCTAGAAAATTCTCATGTGTAGAAAGGTTGTCTTTATTACAAGCATCACATTTGGGGGACAGGAAGGGAGGTCAGAGTGGGAGATGGGGACAGTGTGCAGGGTAGAGCCACACACACACACACACCAGCCCAGGGGTTGCCCTGGGTGGGGAAGCTACAGCTGAGGAGATTCAGGTGATCTGCAGTGGGGTCTCCAACATCTCCATGAGGAAGGTGTCAATGGGAGTGTCCCCAATGAGCTTGAAGAAGAAGAGATGTTCCAGGCATTTCAAGCCGATGGAGCGCAGAGCTGGGAGGCGCAGCAGAAGCTTGGCAAACCTGTAAGGAAGCCAAGGGGCATTGTGACCAGGGAATGGCAAGAAGAGACACTGACTGTCGGTGGTGGAGACTGTCTGATGGGTTTCCACCAAGCTTTAACAGAAAAGCCTGGGAACAGAGATGAAGGAGCTGGAAGGTTGCAATCCAGGGAGCTTCTAGAAACTTCTGAAACCAGCTAGAGGGCTGGTTCATGTTAAAAGAAGAACCAGGACCCCACAGCATGTTGGCAGTCTTGGATTTTATGACATGTTCCAGAACTGTCCTCAGCGCTCCACCAATCATTATGGCTGACACTGCCTGCCTCAACAGCTATTTCCCTGCATTCCTCTGGGTCTGCCAAGATCAGTAGTTGGAGCCTTGGAACAGGGCATGACACATGAGGTGTGCTGTTCTCAGGACAGCTATCAGCACTAGCTGGATAAAAGTAGGGACCTGCTGTGTACCAGGCATGACCTGAGACACTGATTCTCCTCTCAGTCTAGCTGGTCTCTAGACTGTGTGACCTCGGTCTGCTTCCAAAATCAAGTTCTCGATTTCAATTAAACGGTCACTACGAATTTCTATGACCAGCTTTCACCTCTGAGCTTCTCTTTGGGTTGGAATGAGGGAGGGAGAGAGACTAGTAGTCGGCTTCTGAGAAGCCTGTCTGTTTGGGGAGAAAATATACATATGCCCATACACATTGATCACACATCGTCACACACCCAAGACCCACACATGTGCTGTTCCCATTACTCTCACACATTCGCATAGTCTCTCCTCCTCCCTATTGTGGTTTGAGGGTGGAGTATCCCCATAGGAGCATGGAGGCTCTGTATGCTCCTGTATTTACACTGGTCCCCAGCTGGTGGCGCTGTTTGGAAAGGTTGTGGAAATTTTGGGAGCTGGGGCTTCACTAGGTGAAATGAGTCTCTAAGGGCAGGACTTGGGGTTTTAAAGCCCCTCATTTGCTCTCTGCTTCCTGAGTGTAGTATGATGTCACCACCTGCCTCCTGCTCCTGCTTCTCTGCCATGATAGACAATATCCCTCAGGAACTGTAAGCCCAAGATAAATCTTTTCTCCCCTAAGTTGCTTTGGTCAGAGTGTTTTATCACAGCAACAAAAAGACACCCCCAAGAGGGGCTTGTGCACATACCTCCACTTACACACGCATACTTACAAACATACATGTGCATACACACATTTTTGCATATGCACATTCACACTCAGGTTGCCATACATAGTCTTTTGTGTGTGTGTGTGTGTGTGTGTGTGTATGTGTGTGTGAGAGAGAGAAAGAGAGAGAGAGAGAGAGAGAGAGAGAGAGAGAGAGAGAGAGAGAGAGAGAGAGCAAACCTTCTTACTCTCACATGTACACACTTTAACATTTGTCCGTACTTTCTATAATGGGGATGCTCACTGTGAGTCCAGAGAAGGGAGAAATAGAAAATAGGCCTGGGAAGAGTTTATGTGGCATCTGTACAGCCTGTCAGGCCCCTTGATTTGAAACATGCTTTGATTTGCCTATGTGACTTCAATTTTTCATTTCAAGGAGGTTTTTGAACTGGAATGTCAATGTTTCTTGGAAATGTACATACTTCTATATTCATGTCACACGATGTTTAAAAATACAACACCAGGGCCAAGGAAAAACCTCTGTCAGGAAACTGTTTGCCATATAAGCACAAGGACCCAAGGAAAAGACAGGAGCGTCTCTGGGGCTAACTGGGCAGCTGGCCCTACACAGTCTGTAAGTTCTAGGCCAGTGACTTCCACCTTCTCTCTCGCAGGCACACATAAATACACACACACACACTTATGAAATGACATCTGAGGTTGACATCTAGCCTCTAAATGTACACATATGCACACCCAGACACGCAAATGCTCCTATACCAGCATATACCCAAGTAAGATAAAAATAATTTAAATGTGTCAATATGTATATAAAAAAAACAAATTGGCACCTGACAAAGAGCTTTCTCTTTAAAGTGCAGTTAGATTGAGATCAATTCTGGCATCTTATAAAACTGTCAATGTTTTCCAGTTGCTCCCTATGTATACTGTTGGCGATGGGTTTGGGAACTAAGACCAGAGCTAATGGAATGAACCCATGTATCAGTAGATGCTGTCACTGCATTCCTGGCTGGTATGTCAGGATCTAGATGGCCTTTATAGGGGCTTACTGTGTGTGTATGTGTAAGATGTGTGTGAGTTCTATACCCTGCTTTGATTTCTGCTTCTAATTTTCTCAAAGAACTCAGCCCCTACTGGGTGTACTGCTAAGTCCTATCCACAAAGTGGCAGCATTCCACCACTGTGAAAAATGCCTTGGCTGGGCAGTGCCAGCGTGCAAGACAGACCTACTCTAAGTAAGCCAAGTGACTCCCCTCATGCACTTGCCAAGCCTCCTGTGAGCTCATACAGAGCGATCAGCCCTTGTCCAAGGTATGCTGAGACAGAAGACACCACCTGTGCCACCTCCCTAAATTCACAGATGAGAGCTGGCTTTTCTCCCCGGCATCTAGAGCGGCAGCCGATCCAGATCCCTTGTGTGTGTGTGTGGGGGGGGGTCACATATCAGATATTTACATTATGATTCATAACAAAAAATACAGTTAAAGAGTAGCAACAAAATAACTTTGTGGTTGGGGATCACTACAACATAAGGAACTGTATTAAAGCGTCTCAGCATTAGGAAGGTGGAGAACCACTGGTTTAGGGGTAGCCATGCCCTTGGCAGTCTCTTTCAGGAAAAGAATTAGTTCTACAGTTTTTAAAATGATATTTAGAGGGCCCGGAGAGAGGGCTCAGGAGTTAAGAGTGATGAATGCTCTTCCAGAGGACAGGGGTTCAGTTCCTAGCACACACATGGCAGCTCACAACTGCCTGTTACCCTAATATCTGACACCCTTGGACATACAGGCAGGCAAGACACCAATGCACATAAAATAAAAATAAATTATTTTTAAAAGTGATATTTAGAAACAACCTAGATGCCAGCTACAGGGCAATGACCAAGCACCTGAAAATGTAGGCACATTGCAAAACTATGATAAAATCGTGGGAAATGACAATTTTTTTGCTTTCGATAATCTAATTTTTAAAAAATCCCTAGAATGGCCAAGTGAGGAAAAATAATGCAACAAACAATACAATGTCACCTCTGTAGATACTATGTCTGTGTATGTCCACGTGGAACCACATTGTCACCTCTGTAGATACTATGTCTATGTTTGTCCACTGGAACCACATTGTCACCTCTGTAGATACTATGTCTACGTGTGTGTCTACGTGGAACCACATGGACACTGGAACAATCCATATCCAAAATATTTACAATGAAATTTTATTGCCCAATTTTCACAAACACTGCTTCTAGTAAAGCAGTCAATGCTCTTGCAATTTGGAAGAAAGAGAATCACGTTATTCTGGGATGTGCTTTTATCTTAATTATTAATAGCAATGCCCAGTGTTAGCTCCAGAAAGGAGACAGCATAGAGTACAGGAGAAGCAGGTCTAATAGTACCTGAAGGTTGGAAGTTTTTTTTTTTTTTTTTTTTTTTTTAAGACAATTAATGTCTTAGGCTTCGATTGCATTTGTTTTCTATGGGACATGGGGATCACAGTTTCTCATTTTAGTCAATTTGTAGAAAGGGTAACTCCCTTACTGTGCCTTGCAGAAAACTTTAAAAGGTTTGTTTTGACTAAACAGTAATACTATAGATAGTACAAGGCCACCCAAATGGATGCTTGGGGACCAGCATCTCTCAGCTCTCAGAGCCTGTCCTTTGTGCTCCATGAGAGTCACCATGGGGTAGGGACTGTGAGAGACCTGCTGTCTTCATAGAGTCATGGGTGCTCGCTCATCTTGTCTCTACCAGCCACCAACTTTGTGATCTTGATTGACTTGTCCTTTCTGAATCTCTGTAACTTGCTGGAATAGGGATCATATTCCCATACTAATCCATTCGTGTTTTTTTTTTTCATCCAGCATTTAAGGACATTTGTCCTGGTCTCCCTCCCCATCTGCAAGAAAATCTGTCCCAGTTCCCTGTGTGCTTTCCTGAAATTGAAGATACAACCAAACCCATACATAGATAGATTCAGAAAATGTATGTACATGTGCATATACATTGATAGACCAATGGAGAATTCAATTTATAAATTAGACACACAGTAAGAGATAAAAACAGAAACAAAACACAACCATCATATAAGCACGCGGTAATAAAAACTACTGAAAGGTCATCGATTCACTTCTGGAATTTCCCATTTAATGTTGATGTTTTCAAACTACGCTTGACTGCTGGTAACTAAACAGCAAAAAAAGCAAACCCACAGGCGGATTGGGCAAGATGCTATTCTATCTGCAGCCACTGCTTTAAGTACTAATGCTCTCAGGGGGAGGGAGGGTAAATGTTGACCTAGACAGACACTACCTTGACCTCACCGAGGCCTTAATCTTATGGTGCTGATGTCAGCCCAGTAGGGAGATGCTCAGTCAATGAGGTTGGGGATTTGAGGGAACACTGCGTTCCCTCATCTCTCACCTGCCTGGCTGTTCCGGATACTTCTGCTTGGTATAGGCCTCCAGGGTGGCATAAACCTTCTCTCGGAGAGTCTCCACCTCAGAGGGGTTGGACAAACCCTTGGCATCTGCAGAGAACAATGGATTTAATTTCTGGTTAATGCCTCAGCAGGACACCCTCCTCCAGACAGTGTCATACTGGCCACCTCCCTCAGAGTTAGGAGAGATGCATGGAACTCATGCATGGGGACAGCTGGGAAGTAAGCAGATCACCTGTGTCAGGTGGCTGTCCTTCCTGTGAATAATTTTCCTAACAAACTCTTGGTCTGAAGGATTTTAAATTGCCAGTAGTGGAACAAACCCTCTGCTGACCTAAGGAGAGATTGATTTTATCCAGACCTGTCTCAAAAAGCCCATATTCACCCCCTCACAAGATGCTTTCTACACGTCAAGCGTGGCTAAGTGTTGCAATGGAGCATGAAAGCAAAACCTACACATGGCCTGCATCAGAGCTACACCAACCTTAGACCTAAAGGGTACATGTATGTCCCGTCAAACTACAGAAGACTGACCGTACGCAGCAGCATTTGACAAAGCTGCTCACTTCCTCCTCTTAAAGTGTTTTGCCCCTGGGTCTCCAAGATGCCACTCCCTTCCCACTGACTGCCTACAAGGCTCCTTTGAGAATTCTTCCTCCCACCAGCCTGTGAGAGTCTCAATCCTTTGCTGTCTTTGCTCACACGCGATGTTCCATCAGGTTCACAGCTGCCTGCCAATTCAGGCAGAGGAAGGCAGCTCTTACCTATGTATCTTTGGTCCTGCCTTCTCTTGGCTGTCTACGGCCTATCCCCAAGTTCAATGTCCAAAGATAACATCCTGGTTATAGCCCACTCACCCTTCGAACATGCTTCCCCCAGAGTTTTACCGATGCCAAGTGAATGGGAATTCTATGTCTGCACTAGTTCAGGGGCGTGACTCACTCCTGAGATATATATGAAGCTTGTCATTCTTCCATACCCTACATCCAGTTCACCAGAAAAATCTCCTCTACCCCAGCTGCCCCTACCCACTGAAACTCCACAGCCAGTTAAAATACTGATGGCTCTGGAGAGGCAATAAAGAGAAGACTCTATCCACTGGTTCTGGGCTCAGCCTGCTTTGTCTCTGCTGAGCTTGGAGGTAGGGGAGGGGCAGAGCAAATCAGAACCCAAGAGGTCAACCTCAAGAGAGGGCTGACCCCCACATAGTGGCTGGAGATAAACAGACATCACCTGGGTTAAACAGCACGATGGCCCGCAGGCACCCCAGCTCCGACTTATCCATCTGCATGTCTTTCATCTTGGACACCAACTCTGTGAGGACTCTGTTCACAGGAAACAAGGACGGGGAGGGAGAAAAGGGATCGTAGATCAATAAAATAAATCTCACCAGTACTTGTGATGGCCCTATTCAGGTTTTAGGTGCTGCTGTTGGGTATCAGGGTGCAGGGATGAAGACAATGAAGTCCCTCATCCTAAGGATTACCAAGTAGAGGAAGAAACTGGTGTGGAAGCGACCAGCTACAGTGAATGACTGCCTCTGGGGCTCCCCAGGGAGGAAGCATAGCCTCCCAACAGGGAGCAGAAAGGCATCTTGAATGAGTTGGAAATGAGAAATGCAGCAGGGAAAGGCAGCCCAGGGCACTGTACACTAGAAGAACCCAGGGAAGGCAGCCCAGGTAAAGAGCAAACATCTCCAGGAACCATGAAAGTGCTTGAGCATAGCATGGAAAGGGGCAAGGAAGAAGTCAACCCGTCTAAACTGAGCCTGTATGTCCCTCAAAAAAAGACTATTTCATTATCAGCAGCTCATTCCTTTAGCCCCAAGTCACTGATCTACTTATTACTTTAATTATTTTATCCACTATATATTATATGTATGCTTTATATTACTATTTACTTCAGTTTTAAACATGCTTTATATTATATATATTATATATACACACTATATTATATTTAGATTTTTATTTACTTTTTAAACGTACTTTAGTATATTTAAGAGAGTGAATCTCTATTATGGTATTATTTCCTGACTTAGCTTGCTCTTACTGTAGCATAGAGATCTGGGGTCCAGAGAGAAAGAGTCCAAACCATTGTTAGCCCAAACTAGGGAGCCTCCTGAAGATGGATCTTGACCCTGTCTCCATCCCTGGCCCCTATGATACACTGTCCACGCCCCCCACCCCCGAATCTTTACTAGCTGGTGCCAATGGTCCACCCAACTAGGAAGCATGAGGGTAGCAGGCCCTTCCATCTGCCAAGCAATGATGCTGGCCTCTGACTGGCTCTATTTTATTACCGTCGCCTTTGTCAAACTCCCTCTCTCAATCTCCAGATTTATATTTTCATGTGCTTAATCATCTCTGGAAACCAGGTTCACACCTATAATCTCAGCACTCGAGAAGCTGAAGCAGGAGGATTATCAGAAGCTTGAGTCTAGCCTGAACTATAGAATGAGACATTTGTCTAAGTACAAAAAAGTCAATGGTTTTGATATAGTCACATGTACCTGTTTGGGCTGCCTACTGTATATCAGAATTACACAGAGGGAGAGGAGAGAGAAGAGAAGAGAGAGATGTGTGTATTCCCCGTATGTGCACATGCACACCGGGTGTAAATCGGGGAAACAGAAGAGAATTACAACCTGTCAAAGATGGAACCGACACCCGCACTGTGAGCACTGCTCCTGTGGACATGGAGGCCTGTGGCCAGCAGGATGCCATCCTGGACAGAAACCGAGCGGTGGGAGAAGGAAGCAATCAGCAATTCATTCCACCCTGTGAGCACAGAGAGGAGACCTTGTGGGGAGAGCAACCACAGTCCTACCTCCTGGATAGCCGTGCAATGCATGGCTTACCATCCCATGTAATGAAAACAGGAATGAAAATCCTGGGAGGTTCCAGCCCAGCCCAAGGTGACACATATAACTAGCAACAAAAGAAAGGATCCGGCTCTGGTTTCATGACTCCATGGCTCTGAATGTGACCCTGAAGTTTCTTACATGCAGCCTAGGACAGCCTGAGAATCAGCAAATATGAACCAAAACTTTACCGACAATAAGTCACTGTTAGAATGATGGACCCAGTGACTGTAGCTTATAGTCTCCACCGCAGGACCTGACAACCTAGTTGTACTTCTTTGGTGTGACCTATAACAACGGCACAGCATGTAGCTTTCGGTGGACACCCAGGGATCACTCATCATGCAATAGGGATGAGTGGAGTGGATCACTGTGGATCGCTTCCCAGTGCTCAGCCAGTCCTCATGAAATCTCCCTGATCGGCTCTGTGTCAAAGAGGAGCCATGGCAGATGTCAACAGACTGCAGTGTCCCTGACAGGACACGAGACTGTAGCACAAAAAAATCTTAAAATGGAAGAAGTCTTGAACTCCAGCTAACATAGGCCTAGGCAGAAATTTCTAGCTTTCTTTGTGTGTGTGTGTGTGTGTGTGTGTGTGTGTGTGTGTGTGTGTGCATGTGTGTGCACATGTGGATGTGCATGTGTAGAGGCCAGAGGAGGATAGTTAGCATTCTTCTCTCTTATTCTCAGGACTGAGGGTCCCTCACTGAACCTACAGCTTGATAATTTTCATCTAGGCTGGCTGGATAGCAAACTGTCAAAATCCTCCCCTCTCCACACCACTCCTAACCCCAAGAGCGTGGGTGGCCGGCCCACACAACCTCATCCAACTTTCCTGTTCACACGTATTGGGGATCCTGTCTGTTCCTTACACTTATACAGCAAACACTTTTTACCCACCTTCCCATCTCCCCAGCCCCCAAACTGCTAAGCTTTCTTATTTCACTTTGGAAGTAGAAACATCTCTGTTTGTTTGTTTTATAGTAGTGAGATGATGCTTCAAATTATCCCCAATAAAGTGATTTATGTGCCTTTAAAATTAAATGTAAATTATAAAATTACAGAAACATTTTCATCGGGGCGAGGGAAGTCCTGCTTCCTCCATGAATGGGGTTTCATTTAGGAATGAAAGTCCTGGGGGAGAACAATTTAAACTTACAAGTCTGTAAAGGAAATAGAATGAAGGCCAGGCACAGTGGCGCACACACTTAACCCCAGTGCTTGGGAGGCAGAGGCAGGTGCATCTCTGTGAATTTGAGTCCAGCCTGGTCTACATAGTGAACTCAAGGAAAACATAGCAATTGCAAGTTGTTCCTTTTAAGGTCCCACAGGTCATTTTAAAATAGCAGTCTAGGGGACTGTCTCAGGATAAGAGGAATCCCATGTCTTACCTGCCCGGAGCAAAATGACCTGGTCCTCCAAGGTGAGGTCTGAGAAGTGGGGGATGCGTTTGGCCCACTCAACAAGGGTGAAGAGCTGCTTATCTGCAGCATGGCATATATTGGTAACAGGGTCATTTGTCTGAAAAAGAAACAACTTTCTATGAGGTCCTCGGACTCTAAATTCCCCCCTGTTGCCTCCAGTCCCACCCAAGAAACTGAAGCTGGAAGGAAATCTAAGACAGCATACTGAGTTCTCCATGTTCATGTCACCGTAGGATTCTGTCTTTGGTTCCACAGCAAGTTCAGCTTCTAGAATCCTCTCCACGGGCATGTCTTCGTGGCCACTACTGGCACATTCTGCCTCGCTCTCTGCTCGCTCCCGGCTCCTCTGCCTTTCTTCTTGCACAGCTGGCATGGGGAGAGACCCAGAGATGTCACAGAGTGTCAAGAACCAGTGTCAGGCAGTTACCTACCTAAGCCTCGAGTTTCTCCTATATAAAATGAGACTCACCATGGTATGGAACCAGGGATACTATAATGCTGACAGACAGCAGAATGAAGACAGTGGAGCTCTTTCCTTGTTGATGCAGAGATTGGGTCTTTAGCTATATTGTTTCCAGTGTGTTGCCAAGCCCCTCTTAATCTTGCTATTTTAGCTTCATGAAGCTCCAATCCCACCTTTCTTTGAAGGAGCTACCATCTCCTTGCTATGCCCCTATGTCTGTCATCCTTCCTATACTGTTGCCTCGGATAGGCTGTGAGCATGCAATGGTTAAGGAGCAACCCCATTACAGTAAAAACTCCCCTTGTCAGATCCCATGCATCTGCCCTGGCATTCACGTCCCATTAGGTAGGCCCCCTGTGCACCAGCTTGAACACAACATCACCTGATCCGACTTGTCAGGGAAAATCTTCCGGGAGCCAGCTGTGGGGATTTAGTAAGTGAAGGGGTGGAGGGATGTCACCTAGACGACATTTCAGAATGTGCACTGATTTCATGGGTGGGGGAGGGCACACAGGAAAAGCTGTAGGCTGGAGTTCCTACATCCTTCCCCCAAACTTGGGTTTTTCACCAAAGTTGGCTCTACGTATCAGGATTCGACACAGACCTCACACCCCAACACTGCCCTCTCGAGAAGAGTTTTGGTTGGGTTCCTTTCTATCTGTCTAGAAGGCTGCTATGTCCAATTTAGTCCCAGCATCAATGAGCAGAATTCAATACTGGAAGATAGTTTGCATCCCTCAAAGAGCAAATCCCACTCTAACTTGGTAAAGCCCCTCCACAAGTAGCCTCTTCTCCAGGACTCTCCCTAGCTGCTCCCAGCCCACCTGCTGGGGACACATTATCCTCTGAGGGGATTGACAGCCACAGAGGCTGTCTGAAGGGCTGGAGCTGGGTGTTGCACACTGAATCTCTCTTGTGAAAGATGAGACAGATTTCTCAAGGCTAAGCAGAGGAGAGACCTCAAAACTACCACCAGTAAATACTCCGTACCACATAGAGATGGCATTATGTAGCCAGGAGAGACAGAAAAAGTATAGGGAGGAAGAAGAAAGGAAAAGGGGATGAGAGATAAGAAAACAAGGAAGTGAGATGAGGAAACAGATAGAACAGAGGGGAGAAAAGGTGAGAAGAGAGAGCAACACACTTCAGATCCAAAGAGATCCTTTCTGAATGGAACTGTGCCACACACCTGCAGATGTCTGAGGATCTATCAGTCAGCCTTGATTTCCTTGTCCATGGGGGCTGAAATGGCAATAACTGGCTGAGATGGGTTTGTGGGAACTACCACACACAACTTTAAAATTTTCAACAGAATATCTCTTTCCTCTTTCCCTGTGTCTTCTTGCCCTGTAGGCTTGTGTCTGTTCCCTAGTCTTCCTACCTGGACCTTTCCCCCCCACCCCCCCACCCCACCCCCTCGTCTCTGTTTCTCTTCCTTTCTCATTCTTTTTCAGTTCACATCATCAGTCTCTGTTCAGTGACAACCCGTGAAAACTATGGTGCGTATTTTTCTCTCAGTTGGATGTTTCTGCCTGAGGATCAATGTTCTTTCACCTGTCTTTAAGAAATCATTATTCTCTATTTGTCCTGATTTAAAACAAAAACAGTAACAAAGCAGAAGAAGCAAACTGAGTCATGTTCTTCCCATGATCCTCAGTCAATTCTCCTAATGATTGTAACACTTCAAGAAAATAACCTTGAAGCTTCAAAGGGATGCCTTGGCTTCAGGCTGTCAGGTTCCAATCCCCTTTTGGCCATTAACAGAGTTAAGAACTAGCTTCTCGCTGGGCAGTGGTGGCACACGCCTTTAATCCCAGCACTTGGGAGGCAGAGGCAGGCGGATTTCTGAGTTTGAGGCCAGCCTGGTCTACAGAGTGAGTTCCAGGACAGCCAGGGCTACACAGAGAAACTTTGTCTCTAAAAACAAAAAAACAAAACAACCAAAAACCCCCAACAACAACAAAAACAAAAGAACTGGCTACTCTCTCTTCCCATTAATACTACAAACCTCACTGTTATAAAAGAAGCAACATGGTTGTTGGAGGATATTCTGCATTGCAGATAACCTCGGAGCCTGTTGCAACATACATGGCAACATATCTGGGATACTAGTTGATCTACCATAGCTCCAGACTTCAGCATTTTGGGCTTCCATCCATCCACTTAGTAACTAGTTCTCCAGAAGCCAACATTAACAAAGCACTTTCTGAGTCAGAAGGTGTATTTTATACTCAGTACTCTACATAGATTATTGTATCTCATTTAACCCCTTCTTACAACTCTCAGGGGTCAGGGGTACAATGAACCACAGAGAAACTAGATATCCTGTCTGAAGACAAAAGCTAAGAAGTGCTTGTCCCAGCATAAGGACCCAGGCTGGCTGTCTCCAGAGCCCACTTGAGGACCTTCCACAAGGCCCCTAGGGCACTAGGACAGGCTAAACTTGCAGGACAAGGGAGCACCTATACCTTATGCAACCTGGAAACTACAGCAAAGATATTTTTTCCTTTCTTTTAGTGAGATCTGGATGCGTGGTGGGGGAATGGTTTTACTCGACATTGTGTTCACACTGTGTTTTCCCAAGGAATGCCACACAGAGGCAAGGGTGAGGCAGGGAGGCAGTGTGGGATGCCCCTTGGCTCTCAGGGTCTTTTTGTTATCTGTGAACTGGTTCCTGTTGGCTGGGGGATTCTGAATGTACCCTTCTCCTGTCATGTGTCCTTATGGATGGTACTCCTTCTAAGCATGGGCTCAAGCGCTTGTTCTTTCAATTGGTTCTTCCAGGCAGACCTCTTCCATCTCACCACAAAAGGTGTGGAGCTCGCTCACCCAGTGAATGGTCTCAACCTGCAAGGGGAGGACATTCTTCCTGCACAACAGCCAAGATTCCCCCACTCACACCAGGCACCTTCACAAAACCGTCTGCTTAGTAAGCGGCCCACTTCAATTCATTTGTGTTACTTAGTGGGATGACTTTCTATCTTAAAAGGCACTTTCAGATTGGTTACTCTCTGACACAAGGATAGCCCACTAACACTATAAATTAGGAGATGAAGCCTGGTGACACTCAGGGACTGAGAAGGCCCATCTGTGAGACCTGTAGATGCCAATAATCCACAAAGACAGAGGAATATGCCAACACGGGAGGATTTATAGAAGGTCAGGGTTCTACATCCCTGAGGGCAACAACAAACCTGCAGCTTTCCCTCCAGAGACCTAAGATTAGAGCAAGAAGCCAGCTCCACCTCGAAGGGCGGTCTGATGCTCCCTAGGTGCAGCATAGCATAAGACCACGGAAACCTCCAAGACTCGCTGCCCATTTACTGAAAGAAAAAATGAAGAGGGCCCTACGTGGGTGTCTTTCCTTGGGATCCCAGAGAAGAGAGACAATGGAGGAAGAGATAACTCTTGCTCTCTGAGCTCTAGAGGCAAGCCTTGAGAAGTTGTGGTGCCTAAGACTCATCTTAACTTCCACATTAACCCTCTCCCTCCACAGAGCGGAGTGCAGCCTGGGTCTGCCTTGTGCTTCTGTCTTTGTAGTTCTTTGCATGCGACCTGCTCTCCTTGAGTAGAGTGGAGCGGAGGGGCACCTCACCTTCCCTCTTCATGCCCATGACCAGGCACTTCTGGTAGCGACAGTACTGGCAGCGATTGCGCTGGCGCTTGTCGATGAGACAATCTTTGTTATCCCGACACGTGTAGATGAGGTCTTTCCTTATGGTTCTCTTGAAGAAGCCTTTGCAGCCCTCACAGCTATACACACCGTAGTGCTTTCCTGGTTAGGAGAGAACAACCCATAGACTGCTCCTGTATTTATTCAGAATTTTTTTCACCACAAAGAAGCCCATGACCACCCCCTAAGGAAACAGCCATATCCCCTAAGAACAAATAACCACCTCCCTCCCAAGAAGCTGGATCGTGGAATCTAAAGTAAGAGAAAATGACTTTTGTGTCTTCCTTTTGTATCCCCAACACCAGGCAGCATCATTAGAAATTCCTGGCCTCAGATTTTATTGACATTTGTTTAATCAAAGCAACTCTTAGATGTTGATAAGGAAATATCCCACCTCAGGTCAGTATTTTAGTGTACATAGTAAATAAAACGATGTTTAATTGCCATATGTTATCCAGCAGGAAAAAAACCTTGGTTTAACTGATATTTCTCATAATTAAAGCCCAAAGTCTTAAAACCCACTAAAACTTATCATCTTGTACAAGAATCTATGAACACAATCCTGAACTACTAGATTGTTGATGAAAAAAATATCTGTAAAATCTTTACAGCATAACATTATCTTCAATCTTGAATAGGGAATACATTCTGATAGACAGTGATTTTGCTTCATCTAGAATAACCGGTTGCATGTTTCACTGTCTCCAGGGCCTCTAGTTGTCCAGGGCAAGAACAGCTAATTTTGTGTCAAGAGAGCTGCCTGCCACACCTGTCTCCACACAAGAGCCGTGGGTCGGTTACAGTGCTTGCTCTAAGGACGTCTTCTGTATGCTATGGTCATATGGCTGAGGTCACAGAACCTGAAATTGTATCGAAGGGGATCATTTAAAACACATTTAAGTCTGATTCTAGAATACAGAGTTCCAAGTAGCCACAGACCCAATTTTCTAATTATGTTTTATTTATGTTGGTGCTAAAATCCATTTGAAATCCTCAAGAACCTACAAATGTAGTGTCCTGCACCTCAGAGCTTACCTGTCAGAGGAGGCCACCCTAAGACGAAGCAGGGGCTAGAGACAGCCTGCCTGATGAATTAGCCTGCCTGTGCCCAATCAGTTGGCTATGATAATTTTCTGAATTCACAGCAATGATAAATATGGGCCTTCATCTTGGCCCCAGATAACGGAATACTTTTGGCTCTGAAATATTTAACTTTGAGAAGCAGGACCCTAATTTGACCATAGTATGATAGTCGTCCCATGTCTTTACTATCCATGGAGGGACCTACTACCTTCAACTAAAATAACTAAAATGAAAAAACAAAAACAAAGAAACAAAAAAACCGCTTTGTCAAGCTGTGACTGACATTCTGTCATGGCAGCAGCCATTTCTGCATGATTAGAAAATAAATTGTAAAAGCAAGCAAATGTTGGCCATGAAGCTGGGTGAGTCCGGGGCATCTGTAGCTCTCAGTGTTACAGCCTGATGTAGTAGCATCCATGAGAGGCTAGGGAAACATCCAGTCAGTCTTCATGGTCTGAGATAGAAAGAACATTCTGTCTTCTCACTCTTTTAATTAACTGGGACTCACTCTATAACCAAGGCTCACGCGAACTCACCAATGAATACTGGTATTACAAGCAGGCACCAACACACTTGTCTTTCTTATTCTTCAAATCAGGGACTCAAATGTGTTAAAAATAAAACTGATGGGGTAAGAAGTTGGAGTAGAAAGAATGGAGAGGAAGGGAAAACAATTAGGAAAAAAGCAATTTTGGCAACGTGGAAGAGGAAAAGCCAGTGAAAACATGTTTTTCCCATAAAAGCATGCTTTAAAAAAATCTAGCAGGTTGTGAAAGACTAAAGCAAAATATTCTCAAATATTAAAGAGTTTCTCTTTCATTGGGATATTATAGAAATTTTTTTACTCTCTCTTTGTACTTTTATGATTCTTCCAATTTTTATTGGTTTTATAATTATTTATTTGGGACACTTTATGGCTATGAGAAGTAACTTTTTTAAAAATTAAAGAAAAACTAGCACGGAATATTTTATATCACAGCTTCTCAATCCCAGACATGGACACAATTGTGTTACTCCAGAGAGGAGTCTGGAACATTTCCAGGGAGCCTAATCCTTCAAAATGAAAAAAGAAATGCATTTTAGAATCATCAAGACTGCAGGCTCTGAGCCCCATAACAGAAGTCTATAGGCTAGGCCTCCAGCTATGAAGGGTCTTTTCATTTCACTGGGTACAGTGCATGCATGGAGCAGGAACCCTTGTCTGGGATTCTATCTCATGGAGCCCATACCTGAGGATCTGTCCCCACAGATAGCACAGATGTGTTTCACCAGAGACCCAGGGCTGGTGGATGGGTAATTCATATTTCCAATCCCAGGCAGACCTGGTAAGGGCTTGATGTCCTCAGAGCTGCTCACACTGCTGACCACATTTAGCTGCAAGAGAAGCAGACAAAAGCAAAGAATAAGACACAGACAGGCAGTGTAAGCCCAATCCCCAGGCCTCTTGCAAGTAGCATGCATGTGAGATTAGCTCCATTTCAAGAAGGAACTTCCAAGTACAGGGTTCCCCAAACTGCTCACATGTGACATGGATGTAAGGCCATGGGACAAGTACATAGGATGAAGGAAATCATTTCCAGAAGCTAAAACGTAACCAGAGCACCACAACCCACTCTACTAAGCTGTTTGGGTTTCTTCCTTTCATTCATGTGTTTTACTTGAGCTAAGCTGCACTGCAGACTTAGGACGATGTCAGCTATGTGATTTTAAATTTTTTTATCAACTACTGACTGTAGCTTCAGCAGCGCACCAGGAGGAGCTATGGCCCTGAGGCAAGACAAGCAGACAAGCCCCTCCCCAACACACACACACACACACACACACACACACACACACACACAAATGCAAATCCCTTCATCAGTCAATCACTGGACATTCCCCAGGGCTCTGAGACACAAAGTCAAATAAAGTGAGCATCTAAGGGGTTCCTGATAAACTGGAAGAGGACAGGTGCATGGCTCATCTCTATGAGCACACAGAAGACGCTAGCCCCGTGCTCAAATCACTGAGCAGCAGCAAATGGGCAGAACACTCCAGAGCTTGGTTTTGAACTTGGTGGTAACTAACAGATGATCTTTCCACGAAAATACAAAATCTGTATAGCCAGATACTAGATCCTCTGCAATACCCAGTAAGCCCTGCCCACCACGGCATGGTACTGGTGCTTATGATTGTCTGAATATACGTAGGTCAGCTTCACTTTCCTGGTCCCCATCCCTTGTCAGAAGTGAACATTTCCTCCCCACTTTTCCTGGTGCCCTTGAGAAAGTGTCTGAGAGATTGAAGCTTAGTGTTTCATAGTCATCAGAGAAAACAGTCATCCAGTCAGAAACAGGTGCACGCATGCACGCTCTGTGCCCATGCCTGTGGGTACACAGCAGCAGACTTTAGCTGGGCAAAGATGAGCCATAAAACCTAGAAGGTCTGTCTCTTGATCCTCAAAGACATTTGGTCTCCTTGAGGAGTCAGAATATGCATGATTAAGAACCCGTATAGGAGGGGCTGGAGAGATGGTTCACTCAGTGAAGTGCTTCCTGCACAAGTGAGAGAACCTGAGTAAAATCATTAGAATCCACTTTTTTTCAAAGCCAAAATGTAGTGGCGTGTGCTCAGAACCCCAGTGCTTGGGAAGTGAAGTGGGTCCCTGGGGCTCTGGATGGCTAGCCTAGATCAAGCAGAGGTTCCAGGCCAAAAGAATGGGAAGAAAAAGAGAAGGAAGAGGAAGAGGAGGAGGAAGGGGGAGGAAGAGGAGGAATAGTGGTGGTGAAAGTAAAGACAGACAGATGTAAATGACAACTGAAGAACAACTGAAGTTGTCCCCTGGCCTCCATAAGCATAGGTACATACACACACACACACACACACACACACACACACACACACACACACACACACAGACTCCGTACAGGCAACTTGAAAGAAAGGGAGGTAATGTGGACCTGCACATGTGTATCCACTAGAACCGCCAGGATAACATCTGAGTGCTAACACAGGGTTCACAGAATCCCTGAGTTCTGAATTCTGTTGTCTAACCATGTAACTGTAAGTGCAAACAGAAACAGAGGTAGAATTTCTCCCTTATTCTGGGGTGTTGACATGGGAAGAACAGTCAGTACAATAACCTACAATAACACCACGTTAGGTTCCTTTCGAAACCACTGGCTTTTTGATTCACTAAGCAAATATTTATTGAGGCTCTGGGTTAAAGGCTGTAAATATTTTATCAATTTGTATAATGGATAAAAACGTGAGATGGAAGAATTCCGTTCCCTCCTTTTACAGGAGGTTAAGCCAGGCTGAGTGTACACTCAGTATCTTATCCTGCTTCTGTGTAGTAGAGAGAGGTCCTACACCTGGAAACTTCAAGAGAAAATGGTGCTCGGGCTGGTGCCTGGAGGTTCTCAGCTGGTAGGTCTGAGGAAGATTTTTACTGTGGGGTTTCTATCATTTCACCAATAATGCCGATATTCCTCTGCAGGTAAAGAACCACAGCCTGGTGTGAATGATGATAGTGTGAGTTCTAGACAACAACTCTTCCTAAGTGCCCTAAGAGGATATAAGTGAACACTTGCATCCATGAAACAGAAGCTCTTACATCAGATGAGCCCAAAGAAAAGTGGCTTTCAACCTTCCTAACTCTGTGACCCTTTAGTACAGTCCCGCATGCTGTGGTGACACCCCAACCATAGCATTACTTCATAATTGTAATTTTGCTACTGTTATGAGTCATATTTAACTATCTGATATACAGGATACCTGTATATATACCTGTATATACCTGTGACTCTTGTGAAAGGGTCGTTTCATCTTTCCCAAGGGGGGGTCACGAGTCACAGGTTGAGAACCACTGCCAAAGATGGAGCTTTAAAATTGATCACAACCCTGTCCCCAAATCCTCAGGTGACCAAGAAAGAACCTAGGAGTACAGGCCATCATCTCGAGAAGATGCCGCCAGCCCCCTGCCTCCCACTCGCCCCCTAGCTCTGCAGCTGCAGCCTGCAGCGTGATCGGTGTATGGTGACCATCTATGGGAAGCTCGATCAGCGTTAATACTGAAAGTCCTCGTGACAACCCAAGGTCTTCCCATTTTTATTCTGTGTAAGGATGAAGGGCTATACAAGTGTGAACTCTTGGGTGTTATGCCTGTTTGTATGCAGATGACAGAGGAAGATGTCAAGCATCCTGCTCCATTATTCCACTGTTATTCTCTTGAGACAGGGTCTCTTGCTCAGCCTGGAGCCTGGCTGGTGGCAAGTAAGCCCCAGTAATCTTCCTGTCTCCATCTCACACAAGGCTGGGATTGCAGGTGCATCCCACACCTAGCTTTTTAGAAGGGTCCTGGGGATTTGAACTCGGATCCTCATGCTTGTACATCCTGTGCTCTTGCTGAGCCATCACCATAGCCCCTTGTTTCTCATATGAAGAGAGTTAGCCTTGCCATGGTTTTTCCAATTGTTCATTGAGAAACGTTGTTGGGGGGGTTCTACAAGTAAGATGATTCAGGCACTGTCTCAAAGAGTTGCTGAGTAAAATTGGGTGGATAGTTTAGGATCTCACACGCTGTGAGACCAGGGGAAGACTTCCTGAAGGTGGCAGCACTTGGGATGAAACCTGCCCCCAAATGGGTAGGAGATGCGTGGGCCGATGATGGGTAAAGGCTTTGAGAGTGAAGGCTTGAAGCCCCAAAAACCTGTGGAGCAACTGTGCCCACGGGGGAGATGTGCATGGCAGATGATGTTGCGAGGCGGGCATGGTAGCCTTGAAGACTCGGTGGCCTGGCTAGGAAGATAGCAATTAGGGGCCACAAGAAATTTTGAGCAGAGGAATTATAGCTTTCAAATTCAGCCTCAGTGAAGCACGGGGTGCAGTAGACCTAGGAAGGATGGGAAAAGACTTAGGTCTAATTGCCTGGTGCTAGGTGCCCGGGCTTCTGGATCCAAGGCACTCAGCCGGGGCTGGCAGGAGACACTGAGCTCTCACCTGCCCTTGCAGCTTCCTGACCCCCCTCCTTGACCGGGAAGCCATGAAGGAGGAAAGCAGTTTCACACATTCTCTCCCCGTGCTGAGTCAGCAGCCCCTCTTCCTCTTCTCCATGAATTCTGATGTTGGTGGGACAAAGTGCTCAGAACAAGTGGGTCTTTCCTCCATCCACCCCTCTGGCTGGCTCAGGGCTTGTGGGGGTTAAAAAGTGTGGTGCGGGTGAATCGAAGGGAGCAGGCAGTGGAAGGCAGCTGTTGTCAATACAGGCCTATTAGCTGCCTGGTCCCAGAGTCCCTGAACCTTGGCTGTCTCATTCCATTAGAGGCAGCTCTGCTGAAACAGGCACTTTAGAGCTGAAATTCAGCAGGCGGTCTGACCTGCTACTGCACACAGGCTGGCCTTACCATCAGAGTGGGACAGGAGCAAACCGGCTTGTCTATTCTGTGCAGATTCACCCAGTGGCTGGTGCTTCCTGAATATCTCTGGAGCCATTTCAGAACAGTGGCTCCATTTCTGAGCTGTCTTCAGCCTCAGTTATTTCACCCAGGCAAGGTTTGGGGTAGTGTCCGTATTCCAGGGTACAGACCCCACTGTTAATCTTGGAATGGTCTGGCCCTAGTCTTCCTTACAATACATCTTGACCAGGTCCTCATTACCACTTAGCAGAGACTGTTCCCTCTTCGCTGGACTAGATCAGTGGTTTTCAAATTGTGTGTGTGTGTGTGTGTGTGTGTGTGTGTGTGTGTGTGTGTGTGTGTGTACTCACATGGGCACATGTGTGTTCCCTAGATATGAAAAGGTTGAGGCTTCTTATATTCTGAACATGCTTCAACCAAACCTGATTTGTTTCTTGAGATAGTATCTCACTCTGTATCCCAGGCTAGCTCTGAAATAATCTTCCTGCCTCTGCCTCCCAAACACTGGCATTGCAGGTGAACACTACGATGCCCAGCTAACCAGTCTTTTTTTAAATGGACATGTATATTGGACTCCCAAATACAATTTTGTTTTGAAAAATTTATAGTTCGATTTCTGTTTATCATCATAAAGATTAGGTCTATTCCAACTATGTTTTCAGTTTTAAGAAAATATTTGCTACAAAAATGCAAACATTTGAGTGGGTAAGGACTCAGTTGTCAGTAAATTACTAAGCAAAACAAAACAACAAAAACAAATCAATAAGGATCCTAGTCAGGCAGTGTGGGTCAGGAGGGGAGAAAGAAGTGGAGGACTCCAAATATTTGTGGGACCTTTTCAGAGTCTGTCTGACAGAATTATAGTAACAAATATACAGCGCACGCACACACATGCACACACACACACACACAACAAATATACAGTGCACGCATGCACACACACATAACAAATATACAGCGCATGCACACACACATGCACACACACACACATAACAAATATACAGTGCACGCGCAGACATACACACCAAATATACAGTGCACGCATGCACACACACATAACAAATATACAGCGCAAGCACGCACACGCACACACGCGCATGCATATGTGTGAACACACACATATAGTGACATATGTAGCCTAGATGACTACATAAAGTGTTTAGGTACTCTCTTGGATATATATCTTGTATCTAGAAATTATTGTTCCTACTACGATGCTCCCAAAGGGGACTGAATCATATAATCATATATCATATAATTATATATGCCATATGTATCATATGTAGGGGTCATATATATGATATATATTATATAGATATGATTCAGTCATGAATATATATATTATATATATACATATATACACACATTATATATGTATATATATAATATATATAAAATCTCTAGTACCTAAAATTGAACATGGTTCTGTGACAATATATATCATGTAGGAAAAATATTACTAATATTAATGACAGTATCTTCTGGCTGCCACAGGGCATTAAAGACCTCAAGAAGCATTTTTCAAATCCGCATCTCCTTTGACATTCATTAAAATCCTTTTAGGAAAATCAGGGCAAGCATTTGTGCCCCACAGTAGAGAAAATGAAACTCAAACAGAAATAAGCTGAAGTGGTTTGTGAAAGGTCACACGGTCCCTTCCACCCTGTGCCAGCTCAGTTCTCCTTGGTCCTCAAGACTGAAAACCCAGAGTGCACTTATAGGAATTCAAAGAGAAGAAACAGAGCAGAGTGGGAGACCCTGTCTGCTGTCCCACACCGAGCACTTCCTCCCTGCAACACTCCCGAGTCATACTCACAGGTCACCAAAAGAGCATGCTTCACTGGCGAGCTCCCACAGACCCAGTGCTGAGCGGAGAAGGCAGGATATAGGAACAATCCCCACCCAAGGTCTCTGAGTCTAAGTCTGCGTGACTAACACCAAAGCCTTTAGCCGCGTATCATCTGGTTAATTGGGCAAAGTTCTGTTGCGTGTGGTTCCGGAGCCCAATCCCAGAGCGCAGCTCGCAGTCTGAGGCTGCTTCACCAGCATTTGGCAAGCTTAATATAGCTTCCAAAGCCAAACTTGGCCCAGCCTTTGCACACAGCCCAGTTGGCCAGCACCAAAGCTTTCAGCTGACCTTTCAACCCCGATCCCTCTGTACAGGCATACGATCCAGGAATAGAGGCCCTGACACACGGCTGTGGAGATGAATTTATTGGCCAGGTTTGGCTTAGTCAGGAGGCTCTGTTGTGATTGCTGAAGGCAGCCTCGGGGAGACAGTGGCTGCCTGCTTCCTACCCCCAGGTCCTGTCACTCTCCCAACTTACGCTGGTTTATATGTCTTCATAGATAACAATGATTGCTGTTTTAAATTATCTTGTTTATTCTTTAGGATTTTATCTGTTTTGAATGCTTAGCCACATTTACACCATTTTTACACCCCCAAACTGGGGTGGCGTTGAATAGCAATCACGCATTGTAAGCCCTCACAGTTTTTTACTTATGTATGCATTTATTCATGAACTTAGTAAGTGTGCACAAGTGCATGCCTGTGTGTGTGTGTGTGTGTGTGTGTGTGTGTGTGTGTGTTCCTATATGTGGAGGTCAGCAAAGTATTTATTACGCAGTAGCTATTCACCTCATTTTGTTGAGACAGGTTCTCTCACTGGGGCCTGGAGTTCACTGGTATGGCTAGACTGGTTGGCCACTGAGACCCAGGATCCACTTCTGCAGTGTTGGGATTTCAAACACAAGCACCACACCCAGCTTTATCTGTGAGTTCCAGGGATTGAATTCAGGCCCTCAATCTTGTGCAGCAAGCGCTTTACCGACTATACTATCTTCCAGCTCGTGTTCTTGGTTTTTTTTTTTGTTTTGTTTTTGTTTTTTTTTTAATTTTTTTTTTAAACAGGTTTTCATTCTGTAGTCCAGGCTGGCCTTGAACTCACTATACAGCTTCCTAGGCTAGCCTTGAACTTGATCTTTCTGCTTCAGACTCCCGGGCATTAGGATTACAGACATAAGCCGCTACAACTCATTCATTTAAATGAATGGTAATGCCCTTTGCAAAACCTAACTAATTTTCACTGCTACGCTGAGATGTGTCTTTCTGCCTATCAGGCTTCGTTTGACTCTCCTTTCTTGAATGTGCTTCTAGAAAAGAAAGTGAATAAACAAACCGCACTCATTCTGAAAGGCACGAAATGGCACATACATTCCAACTGCAACCTCTGAGGCCCTAGCACCCATGATCAGGCAATACATGGGTCTCTTCTCTGCTCCCCCTGGGTTTTGTTCCTGCATATGTAGTTCACACAATACGTGACTTCTCTTCATGATGTAGCCAATACCCACTACCTTATTTCCTGGGTGTCAGGGTAACAGGCTCTAAGAAATTTTCTCACACAATTTTGAAGACCAACCAGTCCTAGGATCTGCAAATGAACTCCAGGAAAGGTCATGTTATAGTCTGAAGACCAACAAGCTGAAGGCCGAGAACGAGCCCATGTGTCGACTGAAGACCAAAGATGGGAAAATATTACATACGCACAGCCCCGGGACTAGAGAGACTGCCCAACCGACAAAGCAGCTGTGGTAGAAGTATGACTATGAATCCCCAGCAGCCATGTAGCAGCCATATGTGGTGGATGGAGTTCATCTGAATGCCACCTTCACCCATGCTAGGAATGAAGATGGACTGATCCTATGGACCACTGACCAGCCAGCCTAGCTGAGAGACTGTACTCCAGGCTCAGATCCTGTCTCAAAAAGTAAGACTGAGAAATGACTGAGGAAGAAACACCAAGCTGCTCTGTGGTCTCCACACTTGCCCACCCACAGGAATGCTCACACACTCACACACACACACACACACACACACACACACACACACACACCTCCTAGGTTGTAGGACTGATTGTAAGACATTTGCTAGAAGAGTTCTTTCTTACTCATTTGGATCACCAGCCCTTTTACTAAGCTGACTTTCAGGTGATCAGATGGTAACTGTCCATATTAGACTATTACACTGGCTTATTCATTCAACCTATGAGTAACCTATAAACATTAGCCTCATCAAAGGCTGTCATAGAAACATTCATAATAATGTGTAATACGAACTGAGCATCAGAAAGATGACCAATGCTAGCTCCTCCCTCCCTGCAAGTTTGCAGAAGGAAGGAGCAGGGAGTCCTGGCTGTTTACAGAAAGGAAGGTATAGTATGTAAAATTTTTGTCCCTAACTCTTTACTTCTAATGCTCCATACCCTTTGTGCTGTGCCCTTGTGGTAATTCCCACTGGAATAGGGACAGCCTGTTTCTCCATTCGCCAATAATAGAATCATCTTTATGGTTTTCTTTGGTCATGCTGTCTACGGGGGAATCATCTTGGTTCTGTTAGTTGAGGTGAGAAGACCTGCCAACTCGGGGGGCATTGTCCTGTGGGGAGGGGTTACTGGACTGTAAAATCGTGGAGAAGGCAAGCACTAGTAGTAGCACTACTCAGTGCTACTCTCAGCTTCTTGACTATGGCTATAATGTGTCTTAACATCCTCACAAAGATGGACAGACATGAGCCAGAACAAACCCTTTCTCCCGTAAGTTGTTCTTGTCCAGAGATTTTTATCACAGCAATAGGAAAAGAAACTAAGACAACACTCATTTGAAAGACCATGAAGAACCATTTCCTGAATAGCTGTTGCTTCTTTAGCCCAAAACACATGGACTAGCAGGCTAGGCTCATTTGAAGTGTGGGCATCTTTAAGCAGAAGGCAAATACTTGTTTTTGTAGGTTTTGATGATTTAAAGGAAACTGTTTTCCTTTAAAGAATTTTTATTTTATGGGCATGTGTGTTTTGCCTGTGTGTATGGATATACGTCACATGTGTGCAGCATCTGAAGATGCCATAAGATACCCTTGGATGTGGATAATGGATACCCTGGAGTGGGAGTTATAGGCAATTTTGAGCCACTATACGGGCAGTGGGAACCAAACCCGGTCCTCTGTGAGAGAAGTGCCTTTAATCACTGAGCATTCCAGCCTGGGGATTATATTTTCATGTAACATTATTATAGCAGCGGCCAACCAGTCTAAGAGAGGAAAGCTGCCAATCTTAGAAGAAAGGCAAGGCCATCTGGCCATCCTGGGGGTGCCACAGGGAACAGGGACCTAGGTCTGCTGTATGATACACCTTTTCTCCAGTGCAGCAGGAGGCTCTCAGAATTCAGGTCAAGTTTTCACCTTGATTCCTCTTTGACTCAGACACACAATGGACGTATGGATACCTAGTTCTAGATTTGTCCATGTGCTGTGCCTGTCTCTTTCCCCTCCGTTTAAAATGTTTAGCAATGACTTGCCCTGATCATTTCTGTATTCCCTTTAACCTAGGCATATAGCATCTCCTTGCCTGTGTACATCAGCATTTATGTGTGCACGTATGTACTGAGGCCAGAGGTTGACAGAGGTGGCCACAGAGCCCTCAGAGGTCCTCCTGTCCCTACCTTCCCAGCACTAAGGCTGCAGGCACATGCTGCCAGGCCCCACCCCCTTTTGATGGAGGCCGGGGGTCTGAACACAGTTCCTTATGCTTGCATAGCAAGCACGTTACTGGCAGAACCATTTCTCCAAGCCTCTAGATCACTGGCTCTCACCCTTCCTAATGCTGCAACCCTTTAATACAGTTCCCCATGTCGTGGTGGTGACCCTCGACCATAAAATTATTTTCGTTGGTACTTCATAACTGCAACTTTGCAACTGTTATGAATCATAATGTAAATAGCTGTATCTTCTGATGGTCTTAGGTGGTCCCTATAAAAGAATTGGTCCATCCTCAAAGGGGTTGTTGTGACCCACAGGTTGAGAACCACTGCCCTAGATACTCATTGAAGTAGAAGAATGAAAGGGGTCTGCCAACACCCCCAGAGAGGTGTTGAAATCACAGTCATTAAGCCCACCAGGAATGTGCCCTTGTGGTCACAGTCTCTTGAACCACAAGTTGTTGTAAGTCATAGGATTTCTTGAACTGAAGGCACACAGTGAGGTTCTGAAGGAGAGCAGGCTGCAGAGCCATCGCTAATTGCTTCAGGGAGCCAGCAGTGAGCCCTTGCCTATGGCTCCAGCTCTAGCTGTGAGTCTGGCCTGGGATCTACTTGAGGAGCAGCCTCAGGCCTGGAAGATGGCTAAACTAGCCTTGGAGAAATACAACCTACCTGAGAGCTGGGTGGAGCCACCAAGTTGATTCCTGGAGGAGCTGCCAGTGCTCCTGAGGGCGGACCCATGGCAGACGTGATGACTCTATAGGGAGAGCCGAGAGCATTGAGGGGGGTTCCCACAGCACTCAGCGTTCGCGGGGCACTCACTGGGGTGTCTGTGTAGCTGGGGTGGCTGTCCATTGGCTTCCCCGTGGGCAAGGCTACTGATGGGCTCATGGATGTGGAGCCAGTGTGACCAGGGGAGCCTGCGAAAGGAAATCATACTGTGAGACATCAAGGAAGCAACCATAGGGCTCCTGCGGACACAGAGGCCTCACCCATCACAAAGTCTGTTTCCTGGGTCCTTCCCCTCCTTTTGGCCACTTCTACAAATGCTATCTACTCAGATAAGCAAAGGGCAGGGATAGGAGAGGACCCGGTCTAGAAGAGGGAAACTCATTGATGTCTTAGTTCTCTGAGGTTATCTCTGGATCCACTGTAGCCGGACCAAGATGCACAGCAAGTACAAACCATGACATGGCTCACGAATCCCAGGCCTCTGTGACTGTGTCCTGGGCCAGTCAGTCTGGAAGGGCAACTCAGTGCCCATGTGAGGAGCAGAGTGAACAGGTGGTGAGCATCACCAAGATTCTCTTCCTCAATCCTCTCACCTGTATGCCAGTTGGCATGACTGAAATGGCTCTGTGGGCACCAGGGCCTGGAAAGCACAGTGACACTGATGCACACATGCTTGTAAGCAGTACTTTCACCTCCAGGGACAGGGTGCAACGGCCACTAGCACCTGTGGAAGAGGTTCTGGGAGCACGGGAGTAGTGAGTAAGTGATTATCATAAGCTACTCTTCTCGGCTGAACCATGTTCCCTGTAGCCAGTAACTAACGAAAGATGAAAGAGATGGGTGGATGCTTTCCCGTCGTCTTGAGAGCCCACCATGGACCATTCTCGCCGCCGCTCACGGAGTCGTATACAGGGACAGAAAATGAGAAAGTGGAGTGGTCAGGGAGCACGGCCTGCAGGGGAAGCTGCCCAGTTCCACACTCCTGTGAGGAACCCTCCATATGAGGTAGACTGGGTCCTGAGCAATCAGTGCTAGAACTAGGAGACAGGAAACAACCTTCCCCCTTAAAGTTCTGGAGTTGAGCAAGAGGCATCAGAACGTAACTGTGGAATTGGTCGTAACTATAAATGTCCACCAGGAAAATGCCTACCTGAAGTTCCCTTGGCCCTCCTGCTTCCTTAGTTAAGGTCTACCTAAGGAAAGGAGTTACTCTAGGGCTGGCAAGTTGGAGCACTTGGGGAAGGCACCAATTGCCTAAGGTCTAGAGTTCAAACCCTGGAATGGACACAGTGGAAGGAAAAAACCTGGCTTTCACAAATTGTCCTCTGAGTCCTGTGCATGCACTGTAGCATGCGGGTTTATGTATTTAAACACACAGTCAGAGAGAGAGAGAGAGAGAGAGAGAGAGAGAGAGAGAGAGAGAGAGAGACAGAGAGACAGAGAGACAGAGAGACAGAAAAAATGAAAAAAATTTAAAGAGGGAACAATTGTTTTATGAAGAGAACAATCTCAAGACCCCACACTCATCCGCACCTGGGCCCAACATCCCACTTTTGTCTAAACTCATCATTCTGAAGGGAATTGTTTAAACTTTTTTTTTTAGAAGCAATAAATTAGTTTTAGAGAAATACAAAGTATAGTGGCTAATCTTCATTGTCAACTTGACTAGACTGAGAAGATACTCCTGGGCAAGTCTGTTTCCAGAGAGGTTTAACTGAGGAGAAAAAACTCACCCTAAATGTAGGCATCTTAACCCACAGATGGGGGGTCTGAACTAAATAAAAGGGGCAAAAAAGGCTGAGTGCTGGTGTGTCCCCCTTTCTCTGCCTCCTGCTCTGTTTAGATATGAGGAAAGCAGCCCCACACTACACACAGAGGCTAGTTCTGCCACACTGCCTCCCCTGCCATTATGAACTGCATCCCCTGAACTAGGAGCCAAAATAAATCCTTCTTCTCTTAAGTTGTTGCTTCTTCCCAGGTACTTTGTTGTCATGGCAAATCTCCAACCCAAATATGATTGGTCAAAGAAAACACATCTCAATAATTATGAACATAAGCTGCACGCTTAGATTGGGCAGATTCACACTACACTACTCGATTCCCCAGCTATGAGACCCTTAGAACTTGAGGGTTTTCCCAGTCACGAATTTGTCCTTCCACCTCCTGCTCCTACGACATCTTCTCCTCTGTCGTCTTCCTCCTCTGTAATCCTCTCTCTCTTCTCTCTCTTCCCACCAACCTTTATTTCTCCACCTCCCCTTCTCTGTCCAGTCACTGTCTCTAGCCTTTATTTCACAAATTAAGGTGGGCAGAAGGTTCAGTCGAAGTCACCTGTGTACTGATTCACTCGTCCTCCGCAACTCCTCACAAGAAAGTGGAATTAACATCAGAATACAAGGCGGGGCTATCCACAACACTTTGTCATGGAAATGAACCAAGGAACAATACCCACAGAGAGAGTATATTGTATTTGGAAGGAAGGAAGGAGTAGAGGTGGGCAAGGGAGGAGGGGAGGGGAGGGCATATTGTTACTACAGCTAGAAAAAAATGAAGGCAATTTGATTATGAGCTACAGAAGCAGGAGGGTTATTGAGATTGAATGAAATAGTGCGTTTATGTCCAGTTTTTAACTGTCTTTGAGGGGTACAGGGCCAGCAAGAAGTCTCATGGGTAAGTCTCATCATCATCTGCTGCCAAGCCTGATGGTGTGATTACTTGTCCAGGCCTCACATAGCAGGAGAAAACCAACTTCTCACGGGTGGATCCACTGCCTTCTTAAAGAAGCTTCAGAATGCTGCTGCAAGGCCTTCCGAATCTCTTCCGCATGTGAGGACAGCACTTGTCTCTTTTCTACTCCTCCATCACGAGAGGATCAGAATTCACAGAGTGCCCTCCTCAGACACTGAGCCTGTCAGACATACAATCTGGGACTTTGAAGCCTCAAGAATTATAAGAAAAAAGAAAAGTCATTATTTGTGAACTAGCCCGTCTGAGGTCCCTTGTTACAGCAGTAGAGATGAGCTGAGACAGTCGCTCCTCGCTCCTCGCTTGGGCTGACTCTGTGTGAGGATCCAACCCCTGCGCCTTGTCTGCCTTGCTGGCTCCCTGATGCTGCATCTTGATCTTCGATCACTTGTAATACAACTGCCCAGAAACCTAGAAAAGGCCCTTAGACTACTCCAGAGTTCATTTTCTTTCTTCGACCAGCATCTTCTTTATAAAATGACTTACCTGATGAAAATTCCCCAGGAGGTCACCTTCTGTCCTGACAATAGACCAAGGAAAAGTGTTTTCTTTTCCTGGGCCTCATTTCTCCCAGCAAGGAGCTTGGTAACCTCTGTGGTTCTTCCAGCTCGCTCGCTCTGTGAGTGATGCCCGGAGCATAGGATTCAAGCATTGGGGAGAAAGGACAGGTGACATAATGGTAATCTGGAATGGTCTGAGCTTAACCATTGGCTATGGGGGCCCTGCTATCACCTACTTGACTTTGTTAGGCAACAAAGTTTAAGCTGTCTAGCAAGTGTAGTTTAAGACGCTGAGAGCCAAACTGTGACAATATTATATAGAGTACGGAAAGAACACTATCACTTTCCAAAAGTCTATACTTGTTGTCATGGGTACAATGCTATAGAGGAGACACAAGCTCTGCCATGGAAAACTCTCCAGGCTCCACTCTTCCAGCCACGTAGAGTCTTTCTCTCTCTCTCTCTCTCTCTCTCTCTCTCTCTCTCTTTTTTTTTTTCTTCAAGACAGGGTTTCTCTGTATAGTCCTGGCTGTCCTGGAACTCACTCTGTAGACCAGGCTGGCCTCAAACTCAGAAATCCGCCTGCCTCTGCCTCCCAAGTGCTGGGATTAAAGGCATGCACCACCACTGCCCGGCCACTCTTGCTTTCTTAAACAATGAAATTTACTTCATCAGAATTAATGGATGCTGACAGTCCAACTTCAGGATGCTGGCATGGTGTTGAGTCCATTCTCCTCGGTTTGCAGGTTGACCTCCTTGCTGTATCCTCTGTGTGTGCCCTGCTCCTGGGTCTCTTCCTCTTCTTAGAACCTAAGTCTTGTTGGACTTCTCTGAGGAATTGTGTGGACTGATACAACCATGCCTGCCTCAGAGAACCAAAGAGAGTGCCTGAAATCCGGGGGCCCAGAGGCAGCAGCTGGAAGACTCTGTAGGGGGTGTGAAAAGGGGCTACATGTAAATGGGGGGGGGGCAAGATTAGTTTTGTAGAGATCAAAGGGCCAGGAGTGTGGCTCAGTGATAGTATACACCTGCAGTGCACAAAGCCTTGGCTTCAGTATCTAACACTGAAAATGAATTAATCCAATATAAGTGAAAAGTGAAAGCTCAGGTAAGGATTTCCATTAGTAAGCGCTGATACAGGAACACCAGGGTTTGTTTGTTTGTTTGTTTTTGTTTTAAGCCAGGGTTTCTCTGTGTAGCCCTGGCTGTCCTGGAACTCACTCTGTAGACCAGGCTGGTGGGGAATTTACAGAGATCTGCCTGCCTCTACCTCCCAAGTCCTGGGATTAAAGGTGTGTGCCACTACCAGCTGTCCATGCTGGGGTTTTTAATATTGGATTTTCTGAATGACTGGCTCATAAATAGTCTAAGGTGCTCCTCTGTCCCCCCAATGTCCCCTCCTTAAATCCCCTCATATCCTCTCATAATTCAGTCTGACACACAAGCCAGCTTTGATGACTTCTCTTCAGGATTCCTTGTGACCAGTGGTCAGTCACCTCTTTGCTTGTCCTGCCAGCACAGGCCACATGCATCTTGAACCAGCTGTGAATGTTATTCAACGTTATCCAGCACATCTGTAGATGCTAACATCATGCCACAATGTCAGAAGGTTGGACACCCCTGCTATAAACTGCCATCGATGTTTATGTGCTCAAAATGTGATGTGTTATCTAATTATTGAACATTGAAACTATATGTGTATAAGAAATATATTATATATCATATATAACTAACATATATTATTATATATAAATATAGAATATATGTGAATCTAGAATTAATAAACAGAAATTATTTGAATTAGAAATCAGTGATCCAAACACTTATCAAACACAAAATCGGTGAGATCTCTGAACAGCAAATGAAGTGTGTGCATGTATAAAGAAGAAAGAGAGGGAGAGAGAGGAGGGAAGAAATAGAAAACAGAGAGAAAGGAAGAAGAGAAAGAGACAGATACTTATTGAGAAAGAGAAGAGAGAAGTACTGAGACTTACAGAATTCTTACCAAGGTAAGGGGTTGCTTAGCAACCGATCCTCAGCCAATGAAAGTAAAATGTCAAGCCTGTAGTCTTTCTGACTGGCCAGACAAGGGAGCAAATGGCTTGGCGTAGCGTGTCCACCCCTTTGCTGCTGTGCCAGGGTGGAGAGTTTGTTTTCCCGTTGGCAACCCTCTTCAGGAGGGCAAGGAGCCCTGTCATGAGCCATTGATAACAGCTAATGCCCACCCATGGGGAAGGGGGCAGCTTCTCAGGACTGGATTCTCCAATAAGTTGGGGTGAGGGGAGAATCCTGGGGCTCTGTCCCACTCTGGTTTCTCCCACGGTGGTGACAAGCCCACACCCAAGCCTCCCCTCCTTTCATCCAGTAGAAGGATACTGTGCCTAAGCTGACAATCAGAATATTCGACGCCTGGCTTGTTCTTTGTTTAAGAAAAACTTACACATCCTTTCCCTACTTGGCTCTGAACACACTGGCAGGCTGCTGAGCGAGTTCGGCAGGGGACTGCCATAGGAGGGGCTTTAACTGACACTTTTGTGCTGCCTCCTCTCCTGAGTGACAATAATAGCTAATATTATTGAGGAACTGCCATGAGCCAGACAGAGCTCTCAACACTTCCCATACATTAACTCACTTCATGCCAACAGCACTTGGACGCTCGTACTTAGGTGGTTTTTGTTTTTTGGTTTTTTTAACTAGCTTCTATTCACTGTATAAATAAACAGGCTCCACTATGGCACTCTCGTGCACACACGTGTGTCATACACTTCGAGGCTGGTACTCTTATTGTCTCTGTTTGTCTGGACGTAAAACCTTCGAGACAGTGGGAATCAAACAAGTTACATACGGAATTAAGGTATCTGAGACGGAGGAGAGTAGCAGGTCTTAGGTCTTAGGTTTAATCCAGTGCTTCTAGATCCTAAGATCTAGCAGATTCCTCTTTCTTCCTGATTCAGCTCTTGGCCTCTCAGGATCAGGATCCTGACCCTGACTCTTTCTAATAGGATACTCTTCATCCTGACTCCAGTCCTCCATGGTCCAAAACTTAGCCGTCACTCCCTTCTGCAGGGTCCCTGCCCTGCATTATCTTTCTCGGAAGACCCATCCTGAGTTAGGATTTGCTCAGATACTTTGTAACATTTGAATCACTGTTGCCCTTCTGTTAAGCACTTTCCCGTCACTCTCTGGGCTGGATGGAAAAAAAATTATACCCGATTGACGAGGGCAGATCTGGAGATCTACAGGTGTGGAAACTAAGGTATTAGAAATGAGATTCCCTGGCGATGAGGAGCCCAAATCGAAGCAGGTCCATCTAGAAGCCCCTCCTTAGCCAAAGCCTTTCCTGGCTTTTTTTTTTTTTTTTTTTTTTTTTTTTTTTTTTTTTAGAGGGAAGAAACAGAAGTTTGTCCAGAGTGGAAAACATGGAGAAATGAGCCTTCCCGTCTCTGGTACTGCCCCAGGCTATGGCTGTAGCCTTGGCCACTGGGGGCGGGGGGGGGAGAACGAGACCGAAAAGATGCATTGCTGGTGGCCTAATCCAGCTGCTTGCTGCCCAGCTAGGACCAGAGACAGAGGCAAACAGCCTTGCCCAGCCACCGTGGGCAATTCTGCCTAAACTCAATCAGTTCAGGAAGAGGCTGTGGGGTGGCTTCTTCCAGTGCTGGGAGGTGGGGGATGGGGGAGGGATGAGGGGTTTTTTCCATCTTTTCTCTTTCCTCCACTTCCCCTCCCCTCCCCCATCCCTCCCGACTCCCTCCACTTCCCGCCCTAAAATCTGTAATGATGGAGTGGTGAAAAGCAGGGAAAGACTGATAATCAGCCTCATTATTACCAGCATTATATATAATTATAGCAAAACCTCACTCATTTGGATCAATTGAGAGGAAAATCAGTTTAAATTCGTGACAAGTTGGCAGATTACTTTTAAATTACAATTTTATTACTTCCAAGTAACACACGTGAATAGTTTGTGTTTCAAGTACCGTAAGCTAATGGTTACTAAGTGGGGATTTTTATAAAACCTGCTTTCAAAGACTCTTTTGTAATTAACACCCCGTTAATATGCTAATGACACTCCTACTATGCTTTTTAAATTGCTTGAAAACAGATGTATCTTAAATAGGCTCAATGCTTCTCTCGCCAGTTTATTTGCTTAACAAACCTTTATATTTTTTTTGTAAATCAGCAAATACAAACTAGTTTATACCATAACCAGTTCTTTTATATTTGTTTGTGAATGTGTACAGGTTCTTGCGTGTGAATGCAGCCACACGTGAATGAGCGTGTCAAGGCAAATGTGTGTAGAGGTCAGAGGACAACCTCGGTGTCAGTTTTCACCTTATTGGCGACAAGCTCTCTTTGGTGGTGGTCGTGGTGGCAGTGGTGGTATTTAAGTTAGTTTTGCCAGGCTAGCTAACCCAGAAGCTTCCTCTCTGGCTCCGCCTCTCCTTCCTTCTGGCTCCGCCTCCCTCTCGTGGCTCCTCCTCTCATCTCTATGTAAACACTCTCTGGCGTCCAGCCTTTAAGTGTCTTCTGGGAAGTCTAAATCATATCCCCACACTCATTCAGAAAGTGCCATCTACCCAGTGTTCTATGACATTAATCACTTTTCTCAATTGATTATGTCATAAATCAGTAAGACTATTCATATATACATATATATGTATATATATGTGTGTGTGTACATGTGTGTGTGTGTATACATATATTGCTTTTGATTAGGAACCAGACTTCTAAGACTTCAAGAACCACCTTGATTTATAAAAGAGGGAATGAGCTCAGAGATAGCTCTGCTCAAAGCCTCCAGGCGTTCTGATTTCTCAAACCAAGCATATTGTACTCACTCAATAATGCCTATAGTCATGACATTCTTCATGAATCTATGCTGCTATTTCCATAGCAACTGCTGGCTTTTACAAAACCTTTTTTGAGTGTCATGTGCCAGGCTCCAAGACAAACCTTTTAAATGGAGCCATTCCCCTTGAGGACACTGTCTACTTAGTGCCAACCACAGTCTGGTCCTGAGAGGTATCTAAGGTAAGACTTAGCCCCATTAGGCAGATCAGTAAACCAAGGTCCCTGGTGACAGTGTAGTTCTTGAAGAGGGCTTGCAGTGAATTGCTGCAGTCAGGACTGTGAATAGCTTAAAACTGGGGTCTAGCCTCACACCGCATCTGTTCGTCTGTCTTTCAAAAGTTTTGCCGGCACATTACTTTCCCACCCAGGGCCAACTTAAGCCAGGCTGGTCCACATAGGTATGACATCATTGCCTCCTAGCATATGAGACATACCAGGGGACCTCACTGTCTACCCCACAAGCAAGGCCCATATTCTGCCAGCATGTTTCCCATAAGCCCTTCTCGCCATGTGCCAG